>NC_056453.1:33342531-33365031 GCF_018296145.1 Oncorhynchus tshawytscha
AACAAAGAAAAACAATCTTCATAGGTAGCCCTGACATGGAGAATCAATGTCTGTCACCCCATTCATCAGGTGTCTGTCTCTGTCACCCCATTCATCAGGTGTCTGTCTCTGTCACCCCATTCATCAGGTGTCTGTCTCTGTCACCCCATTCATCAGGTGTCTGTCTCTGTCACCCCATTCATCAGGTGTCTGTCTCTGTCACCCCATTCATCAGGTTTCTGTCTCTGTCACCACATTCATCAGGTGTCTGTCTCGGTGTATAAATATAATCAATAGTTGTACTTGTACTCATGAGGCTATGGGCCTGATTTTCATTGAGGTTGAAGACATAATGCCTTCAGCAATTCAGACAGAGTGACATGCACACAGCGGAGACTACCCTACTGGCTACATAACAAGGGCACCTGCTCTATGAGACTGGAGTACTCATGTAGCCAACAGGAAACACCTAAGACATTTTCACAAACAACTTGTATTGCTCACAGTGTTTATATTTGTTTTACCAAAACCTATCATTATGTGATGTCCTTAAAAGGCGGAAAACAATTTACAGACCCATGTTTAAAATAAACCATATGCAGGCCTACCAGGAACACTAACTACAACTAAGTCCTGTCATTTACATGACGCATCGGCAGTAAAATGTAGAACTCTGTTCCATGTGAAAGAATGGGAATGGTATGGTTTGTTTTTGGTAAGAAATGGACAGTACTTTTACAGTTGCCAACAGTCAACTAACCCCCTACTAAGTCAGCCCCCTACTAAGTCAGACCCCCCTACTAAGTCAGCCCCTTACTAAGTCAGCCCCCTACTAAGTCAGCCCCTACTAAGTCAGACCCCCTACTAAGAGGAAATAGAAAGAGTAAAAGACATACCGTATACCACTTATTGTAATGTTTTGGTCTAACCTAACCGATCACATCCTGAGAACCACACTCCTACAGACCCACAGTCCTAACAGGCCTACCAGGAACAGACTGACTAACTAACTACATACCCACAGTCCTAACAGGCCTACCAGGAACAGACTAACTAACTACAGACCCACAGTCCTAACAGGCCTACCAGGAACAGACTAGCTAACTACAGACCCACAGTCCTAACAGGCCTACAAGGAACAGACTAACTAAGTACAGACCCACAGTCCTAACAGGCCTACCAGGAACAGACTAGCTAACTACAGACCCACAGTCCTAACAGGCCTACCAGGAACAGACTAACTAACTACAGACCCACAGTCCTAACAGGCCTACCAGGAACAGACTTGCTAACTACAGACCCACAGTCCTAACAGGCCTACCAGGAACAGACTAATTAACTACAGACCCACAGTCCTAACAGGCCTACCAGGAACAGACTAACTACAGACCCACAGTCATAACAGGCCTACCAGGAACAGACTAACTAACTACAGACCCACAGTCCTAACAGGCCTACCAGGAACAGACTAACTAACTACAGACCCACAGTCCTAACAGGCCTACCAGGAACAGACTAACTAACTACAGACCCACAGTCCTAACAGGCCTACCAGGAACAGACTAACTAACTACAGACCCACAGTCCTAACAGGCCTACCAGGAACAGACTAACTAACTACAGACCCACAGTCCTAGTCCTACCAGGCCTACCAGGAACAGACTAACTAACTACAGACCCACAGTCCTAACAGGCCTACCAGGAACAGACTAACTAACTACAGACCCACAGTCCTAACCTTCCTACCAGGAACAGACTAACTAACTACAGACCCACAGTCCTAACAGGCCTACCAGGAACAGACTAGCTAACTAAGACCCACAGTCCTAACAGGCCTACCAGGAACAGACTAACTAACTACAGACCCACAGTCCTAACAGGCCTACCAGGAACAGACTAACTAACTACAGAGCCACAGTCCTAACAGGCCTACCAGGAACAGACTAACTAAGTACAGACCCACAGTCCTAACAGGCCTACCAGGAACAGACTAGACTAACTACAGACCCACAGTCCTAACAGGCCTACCAGGAACAGACTAACTAACTACAGACCCACAGTCCCAACAGGCCTACCAGGAACAGACTTGCTAACTACAGACCCACAGTCCTAACAGGCCTACCAGGAACAGACTAACTAACTACAGACCCACAGTCCTAACAGGCCTACCAGGAACAGACTAGCTAACTACAGACCCACAGTCCTAACAGGCCTACCAGGAACAGACTAACTAACTACAGACCCACAGTCCTAACAGGCCTACCAGGAACAGACTAATTAACTACAGACCCACAGTCCTACCAGGCCTACCAGGAACAGACTAACTACAGACCCACAGTCCTAACAGGCCTACCAGGAACAGACTAACTAACTACAGACCCACAGTCCTAACAGGCCTACCAGGAACAGACTAACTAACTACAGACCCACAGTCCTAACAGGCCTACCAGGAACAGACTAACTAACTACAGACCCACAGTCCTAACAGGCCTACCAGGAACAGACTAACTAACTACAGACCCACAGTCCTAACAGGCCTACCAGGAACAGACTAACTAACTACAGACCCACAGTCCTAACAGGCCTACCAGGAACAGACTAGCTAACTAAAGACCCACAGTCCTAACAGGCCTACCAGGAACAGACTAACTAACTACAGACCCACAGTCCTAACAGACCTACCAGGAACAGACTAACTAACTACAGACCCACAGTCCTAACAGGCCTACCAGGAACAGACTAACTAACTACAGACCCACAGTCCTAACAGGCCTACCAGGAACAGACTAACTAACTACAGACCCACAGTCCTAACAGGCCTACCAGGAACAGACTAACTAACTACAGACCCACAGTCCTAACAGGCCTACCAGGAACAGACTAACTAACTACAGACCCACAGTCCTAACAGGCCTACCAGGAACAGACTAACTAACTACAGACCCACAGTCCTAACAGGCCTACCAGGAACAGACTAACTAACTACAGACCCACAGTCCTAACAGGCCTACCAGGAACAGACTAACTAACTACAGACCCACAGTCCTAACAGGCCTACCAGAAACAGACTAACTAACTACAGACCCACAGTCCTAACAGGCCTACCAGGAACAGACTAACTAACTACAGACCCACAGTCCTAACAGGCCTACCAGGAACAGACTAACTAACTACAGACCCACAGTCCTAACAGGCCTACCAGGAACAGACTAACTAACTACAGACCCACAGTCCTAACAGGCCTACCAGGAACAGACTAACTAACTACAGACCCACAGTCCTGAACAGGCCTACCAGGAACAGACTAACTAACTACAGACCCACAGTCCTAACAGGCCTACCAGGAACAGACTAACTAACTACAGACCCACAGTCCTAACAGGCCTACCAGGAACAGACTAACTAACTACAGACCCACAGTCCTAACAGGCCTACCAGGAACAGACTAACTAACTACAGACCCACAGTCCTAACAGGCCTACCAGGAACAGACTAACTAACTACAGACCCACAGACCCCTAACAGGCCTACCAGGAACAGACTAACTAACTACAGACCCACAGTCCTAACAGGCCTACCAGGAACAGACTAACTAACTACAGACCCACAGTCCTAACAGGCCTACCAGGAACAGACTAACTAACTACAGACCCACAGTCCTAACAGGCCTACCAGGAACAGACTAACTAACTACAGACCCACAGTCCTAACAGGCCTACCAGGAACAGACTTGCTAACTACAGACCCACAGTCCTAACAGGCCTACCAGGAACAGACTAACTAACTACAGACCCACAGTCCTAACAGGCCTACCAGGAACAGACTAACTAACTACCAGGAACAGACCCACAGTCCTAACAGGCCTACCAGGAACAGATTAGCTAACTACAGACCCACAGTCCTAACAGGCCTACCAGGAACAGACTAACTAACTACAGACCCACAGTCCTAACAGGCCTACCAGGAACAGACTAACTAACTACAGACCCACAGTCCTAACAGGCCTACCAGGAACAGACTAACTAACTACAGACCCACAGTCCTAACAGGCCTACCAGGAACAGACTAACTAACTACAGACCCACAGTCCTAACAGGCCTACCAGGAACAGACTAACTAAGTACAGACCCACAGTCCTAACAGGCCTACCAGGAACAGACTAACTAACTACAGACCCACAGTCCTAACAGGCCTACCAGGAACAGACTAACTAACTACAGACCCACAGTCCTAACAGGCCTACCCTGAACAGACTAACTAACTACAGACCCACAGTCCTAACAGGCCTACCAGGAACAGACTAACTAACTACAGACCCACAGTCCTAACAGGCCTACCAGGAACAGACTAACTACAGATCCACAGTCCTAACAGGCCTACCAGGAACAGACTAGCTAACTACAGACCCACAGTCCTAACAGGCCTACCAGGAACAGACTAACTACAGACCCACAGTCCTAACAGGCCTACCAGGAACAGACTAACTACAGACCCACAGTCCTAACAGGCCTACCAGGAACAGACTAACTAACTACAGACCCACAGTCCTAACAGGCCTACCAGGAACAGACTAGCTAACTACAGACCCACAGTCCTAACAGGCCTACCAGGAACAGACTAACTAACTACAGACCCACAGTCCTAACAGGCCTACCAGGAACAGACTAACTATAAAAACATGTTTACTATTGTAAGATGATAAACTAATGACATCTCCATCAGGGAACATTGTTAGTAGAGCTACCTATCTTTCACCTTCCAGTGCTGCTGGCTCAAGCAGAGATCTTATTGGCTACTTAGATCTAGGGACAGGGACACTAGAAGGACATTACCAGAGAGAGAGAAATCATTTTGGTGGAGTTTATGGGTCATTAAGGGTTGTCGGGGAAAAATAGACAACTAGTCTCATCGAACCCTAAAGAGTCTGGGCTGTTTATAAATACCCACTCAGCAAGGGTCAGTGTGTACGCACGCACACACACACACACACACACACACACACACACACACACACACACACACACACACACACACACACACACACACACACACACACACACACACACACACACACACACACACACACACACAGTCACGCCTGCGAAGCACACACTGTTTGGCTCCGAAGCCAATTCAAGCTGTGGATATCCCTGGATTCCACTGAAATATATCACCTTACACTGGGGCTTATGCGCAACAGCAGGGATGTGTTTAGGTCAGCTAACTGGCAACATACAAGACAGCATGGTGCTTACATCTCTGCCATGGTGTCAGGAAGGCTGGCTGGTATAGCTGTGAGGCCTTTCCCTCTGCAGTCCACAATGTTGTTACTGCAGGTACACATGGCAGGGCACGTACCTCCCCCTAGGCTGCAAGGCTGCAAGCCGGAGCTCTCTGACTGACCTGGAGACGGAGAGAGTGGGAGAGTGGGAGAGTGGGAGAGGAGAGAGAGGGATGGGAAGAGAGAGGGAGGAAGAGAGGTTAAAGTCCTATTAAGAGAAAGACAGGGTGTTATCCAGGGTCACACCAAGGTTCTTTGCACTTTGGGAAGGTCAGCGGTAATGTTGTCAACAGTGAAGGAGAGGTCTTGGAGCGGGCGTCCCCGGGATATTCCTCTGAATGTTTTGACAGACACGTAGAGGAACTTTAACATGTGATATGTAGTCTGTCAGATGGTGTATCAGCGTCGATCTCCCAATTCTCAGCTGGATTTGAACTAATCAAAAGTTGGTTGGTTGGTATAGCTGTGAGGCCTTTCCCTCTGCAGTCCACAATTCATGACATATATAGTGGAATCGCATGTCTGAATGTTGTGTGAGTTTTTCATTCGAGACACAATGACATGCATGTTGATGTCATTTCAATCATCTCCGTAGATCTTCTCCTGTTTCTGTACATCTGTGTTCTCATCATTGTCTAAGTCTAAGTGGAATTCTGTGTATTTTGCTAATTCAGCTCCTCCACCTCCGCCATCTCTCCTGTCTACCCCTCGTCTCCTCTCTCCCCCTCGTCTCCTCTCTTCCCCTCCTCTCCCCTCGTCTCCTCTCTCCCCCCCTCGCCTCCTCTCCTCCCCCTCATCTCGTCTCCCCCTCCCCCTCGTCTCCTCTCTCCTCTCCCCCTCGTCTCGTTTCTCCCCCTCGTCTCTCCCCCTCGTCTCCCTCTCTCCCCCTTTCCCCTACCTCCCCATCGCCTCCTCCCCCTCTCTCCCCCTCGTCTCGTCTCTCCCCCTCGTCTCCTCTCTCCCCCTCGTCTCCTCTCTTCCCCTCCTTTCCCCCTCGTCTCCTCTCCCCCCCCTCGCCTCCCTCTCTCCCCCTCTCTCTCCCCCCCCCTCTCCCCTCGTCCCCTCGTCTCTCCCCCTCGTCTCCTCTCTCCCCCTCGTCTCCTCTCCACGCTCTCTTGCTTCTTGCTTATGTTTGTTCTCCAAAAACTGAAGACAGCAGACAATTTGCATACAGTACACACTTCCCACTGAAAATGTCTCTGGATATTTGTTTGAAATGCAACGCCCTTGTCAAAGACGACAGTGTGTTTGTGTGTGTGTGTGTCCCATATGAGTCTGTGTGTCTGTGTGTGTCTGTGTGTGTGTGTGTGTGTGTGTACTGCTCTAGGTTTTTCAGCATTACCTAGGAAAGTTTATGAAACAGACTTTTAAATGGCCTCATTTACTCTGCATTACTGATCTGCTGCGCTTTGACTTTCCTACTATGAATATTTCATCAGCTTCCTTTCTCTCTGCGCGAGTGTGTTTGTATGTGTGTGTGTGTGTGTGTTCTGTTTTATTGATGACAGGAGAAAGTCCTACAGCTCAGTGATACTGGGACAGATCCTACTGCTCAGTGGGACTGGGACTGATCCTACTGCTCAGTGATACTGGGACAGATCCTACTGCTCAGTGGGACTGGGACTGATCCTACTGCTCAGTGATACTGGGACAGATCCTACTGCTCAGTGGGACTGGGACAGATCCTACTGCTCAGTGGGACTGGGACAGATCCTACTGCTCAGTGATACTGGGACAGATCCTACAGCTCAGTGATACTGGGACAGATCCTACTGCTCAGTGATACTGGGACAGATCTTACTGCTCAGTGGGACTGGGACAGATCCTACTGCTCAGTGGGACTGGGACAGATCCTACTGCTCAGTGATACTGGGACAGATCCTACTGCTCAGTGATACTGGGACAGATCCTACTGCTCAGTGAAACTGGGACAGATCCTACTGCTCAGTGGGACTGGGACAGATCATACTGCTCAGTGGGACTGGGACAGATCCTACTGCTCAGTGATACTGGGACAGATCCTACAGCTCAGTGATACTGGGAGTGAGTGAGTGATATGGGGCGATAGTTGTTTAGTTCAGTTACCTTTCCTTTCTTGGGAACAGGAGCAATGCTGGACATTTGAAGCAAGTGGGGACAACAGACTAGGATAGGGAGAGATTGAATGTAGGGGTTTTGTAGGTGTTTTGACAGGGAGGGGTTTTGACAGGGAGGAGTTTTGACAGGGGGTTGACAGGGGGATTGACAGGGGGTTTGACAGGGAGGAGTTTTGACAGGGGGTTGACAGGGGGTTGACAGGGAGGAGTTTTGACAGGAGGGGTTGACAGGGGGTTGACAGGGGGTTGACAGGGAGGAGTTTTGACAGGGGGTTCACAGGGAGGGGTTTTGACAGGGAGGTTTGTGGTTTCCCTCCCTCCTCTCCCCTCTCTTCTGCACCCTACTCTCTCTCTAAAACAGCTTTACCTCCACTCTTCTCTCCCCCCTCTCATTTAGACAGGAAGTGTGTGTTTGAGCAGGGGACCGATCACCAGTCAGCCGTGAAGCAAATAACTAAATGGACTTCCGTTGGTCTCTCCCCTCTCTCCCTAACAGCGTCACCCCCCATCCCCCCCTAGTAACGACACCCTGCAGGTGTCCCTGTCAGAAACAAACAGTGAAAGGAACATGAGTGTGTGCCTGCGAGCCAGTCTCTAATGATCCTTTCAGAGGGAGTTCATCTTCTGGTCAGTGCTGCACTCAAGACAGAACAGTGTGTGTGTGTGTGTGTGTGTGTGTGTGTGTGTGTGTGTGTGTGTGTGTGTGTGTGTGTGTGTGTGTGTGTGTGTGTGTGTGTGTGTGTCATACTGCGAGCTACAACATGTTTGTGTCTGTTATCTGTGACACCATGAAGTTCAGTTGTTTTAAATGTTCAGAGCAAAGCCAAGTTGTAGTAATCTCCAACACCTGGGTTAAACAGTGAAACACCAAGACTGTATCCCTTACTACAATGTCAAATCTAGCATGTCAACATCTATGCTTTCCCTCTCTCTCGCCCATCCCGTTTTACTCTATCTCTCCTTCCCTCCCTCCCTCTCTACCTCTCTCCTCCATATCTACCTCCCTCCCTTCTCTATCTCTCCTTCCCTCCCTCCCTCTCTACCTCTCTCCTCCATATCTACCTCCCTCCCTTCTCCATATCTCCTCCCTCCCTTTCCTTCCACCCCTCTCTCTCGCCCTCCTGTCGTGAGTGAGTTACTCCACACAGTATCCGTTGACTCTCCCAGTCTCTATCCTACATCATCCCAAACAAACTGTATATGTGTGTGGCTGTGTTTTGACTCCAGCACTAGACTGCCAGACAAACTCTGACCGCAGGTCCAGCTTGCTCTTCTTCTCTCTCTCTCACAGATCTATGGTAAATCTAATTCCGATAGCTGCTGTGGACCCCCCGAATAATAATGTTCTGTATTTCTACCACGCCGTACGGCTGTGTAAAAATCACAACCATGGTGCACACACACACTAGAACCCCCACCCCCCCACCCCACCTCCACAGCTGGTGTTGTGGTGAGATGGCCTTGAGAAGAGCAGTGGTTCCCATGCAGTCTCAGTCTCAGCAGTGATACCTCAGCCAGGCCAGGTGTGGAGGGTCAGTCTCAGCAGTGATGACCCAGTCAAGCCGGACCAGGTGTGTAGGGTCAGTCTCAGCAGTGATGACCCAGTCAAGCCGGACCAGGTGTGTAGGGTTAGTCCCAGAAGTGATGACCCAGTCAAGCCGGACCAGGTGTGGAGGGTCAGTCTCAGAAGTGATGACCCAGTCAAGCCGGACCAGGTGTGTAGGGTTAGTCCCAGAAGTGATGACCCAGTCAAGCCGGACCAGGTGTGTAGGGTTAGTCCCAGAAGTGATGACCCAGTCAAGCCGGACCAGGTGTGTAGGGTTAGTCCCAGAAGTGATGACCCAGTCAAGCCGGACCAGGTGTGTAGGGTTAGTCCTTGTATAGAAGCTTGTAACTATTATTACAACTCATGTATTCACACCAAAGCCAAGGTCAGTGTCCAGTACATTATAAACGTGTATCAATGGGTGATGTGATGAAAAGTCATGCCCTGAGGCATTAGATGCAATCTGCCAGCTAGAGATATGTGAGGAACTATAGATCAGATCTACCCTGGGGTTTCTAGCTGTGATGAAGGTATCAATGGTGGTTCCCTGGAGAGAGACTAATCCACCATCAAATCAGTGGTATTTCCTGGAGAGAGACTAACCCACCATCATATCAGTGGTATTTCCTGGAGAGAGACTAACCCACCATCATATCAGTGGTATTTCCTGGAGAGAGACTAACCCACCATCGTATCAGTGGTATTTCCTGGAGAGAGACTAATCCACCATCAAATCAGTGGTATTTCCTGGAGAGAGACTAACCCACCATCGTATCAGTGGTATTTCCTGGAGAGAGACTAACCCACCATCATATCAGTGGTATTTCCTGGAGAGAGTCTAACCCACCATCATATCAGTGGTATTTCCTGGAGAGAGACTAACCCACCATCATATCAGTGGTATTTCCTGGAGAGAGTCTAACCCACCATCATATCAGTGGTATTTCCTGGAGAGAGACTAACCCACCATCATATCAGTGGTATTTCCTGGAGAGAGACTAACCCACTATCATATCAGTGGTATTTCCTGGAGAGAGACTAACCCACCATCATATCAGTGGTATTTCCTGGAGAGAGACTAACCCACCATCGTATCAGTGGTATTTCCTGGAGAGAGACTAACCCACCATCATATCAGTGGTATTTCCTGGAGAGAGACTAACCCACCATCATATCAGTGGTATTTCCTAGAGAGAGACTAACCCTCCATCATATCAGTGGTATTTCCTGGAGAGAGACTAACCCACCATCATATCAGTGGTATTTCCTGGAGAGAGACTAACCCACCATCATATCAGTGGTATTTCCTGGAGAGAGACTAACCCTCCATCATATCAGTGGTATTTCCTGGAGAGAGTCTAACCCACCATCATATCAGTGGTATTTCCTGGAGAGAGACTAACCCACCATCATATCAGTGGTATTTCCTGGAGAGAGACTAACCCTCCATCATATCAGTGGTATTTCCTGGAGAGAGACTAACCCACCATCTGGTCCTCTGACGGTTCTCCTCACCTCTCACTGATTCTGGCTGAATGTCAAACTGCCCCCCCTCTCTCTCTTTTATCAGTCAAACTGCCCCCTCTCCCATCTCTCTTTTATCAGTCAAACTGCTCCCTCTCTCTCTCTCTTTTATCAGTCAAACTGCCCCCTCTCCCATCTCTCTTTTATCAGTCAAACTGCTCCCTCTCTCTCTCTCTTTTATCAGTCAAACTGCTCCCTCTCTCTCTCTCTTATCAGTCAAACTGCTCCCTCTCTCTCTCTCTCTCTCTCTCTTATCAGTCAAACTGCTCCCTCTCTCTCTCTTATCAGTCAAACTGCTCCCCCTCTCTCTCTTTTATCAGTCAAACTGCCCCCTCTCCCATCTCTCTTTTATCAGTCAAACTGCCCCCTCTCCCATCTCTCTTTTATCAGTCAAACTGCCCCCTCTCCCATCTCTCTTTTATCAGTCAAACTGCTCCCTCTCTCTCTCTCTCTTATCAGTCAAACTGCTCCCTCTCTCTCTCTCTTATCAGTCAAACTGCTCCCTCTCTCTCTCTCTTATCAGTCAAACTGCTCCCTCTCTCTCTCTCTCTTATCAGTCAAACTGCTCCCTCTCTCTCTCTCTTATCAGTCAAACTGCTCCCTCTCTCTCTCTCTCTCTCTCTCTCTCTTATCAGTCAAACTGCTCCTCTCTCTCTCTCTCTCTCTTATCAGTCAAACTGCTCCCTCTCTCTCTCTCTCTCTCTCTCTTCTTATCAGTCAAACTGCTCCCTCTCTCTCTCTCTTATCAGTCAAACTGCTCCCCTCTCTCTCTCTTATCAGTCAAACTGCTCCCTCTCTCTCTCTCTCTTCTTATCAGTCAAACTGCTCTCTCTCTCTCTCATCAGTCAAACTGCTCCCTCTCTCTCTCTCTTATCAGTCAAACTGCTCCCTCTCTCTCTCTCTCTTATCAATCAAACTGCTCCCTCTCTCTCTCTCTTATCAGTCAAACTGCTCCCCTCTCTCTCTCTCTTATCAGTCAAACTGCTCCCTCTCTCTCTCTCTCTTATCAGTCAAACTGCTCCCTCTCTCTCTCTCTCTTATCAGTCAAACTGCTCCCTCTCTCTCTCTCTTATCAGTCAAACTGCTCCCCTCTCTCTCTCTCTTTTATCAGTCAAACTGCTCCCTCTCTCTCTCTTATCAGTCAAACTGCTCCCTCTCTCTCTCTCTCTCTCTCTCTCTCTCTCTTATCAGTCAAACTGCTCCCTCTCTCTCTCTCTTATCAGTCAAACTGCTCCCTCTCTCTCTTATCAGTCAAACTGCTCCCTCTCTCTCTATTTTATCAGTCAAACTGCTCCCTCTCTCTCTCTCTTATCAGTCAAACTGCTCCCTCTCTCTCTCTCTCTCTCTCTCTTATCAGTCAAACTGCTCCCTCTCTCTCTCTCTCTCTCTCTCTTATCAGTCAAACTGCTCCCTCTCTCTCTCTCTCTTATCAGTCAAACTGCTCCCTCTCTCTCTCTCTTATCAGTCAAACTGCTCCCCTCTCTCTCTCTCTCTTATCAGTCAAACTGCTCCTCTCTCTCTCTCTCTTATCAGTCAAACTGCTCCCTCTCTCTCTCTCTTATCAGTCAAACTGCTCCCTCTCTCTCTCTCTTATCAGTCAAACTGCTCCTCTCTCTCTCTCTCTTATCAGTCAAACTGCTCCCTCTCTCTCTCTCTTATCAGTCAAACTGCTCCTCTCTCTCTCTCTCTTATCAGTCAAACTGCTCCCTCTCTCTCTCTCTCTTATCAGTCAAACTGCTCCCTCTCTCTCTCTCTTATCAGTCAAACTGCTCCCTCTCTCTCTCTCTCTTATCAGTCAAACTGCTCCCTCTCTCTCTCTCTCTTATCAATCAAACTGCTCCCTCTCTCTCTCTTATCAGTCAAACTGCTCCCCTCTCTCTCTCTCTCTTATCAGTCAAACTGCTCCTCTCTCTCTCTCTCTTATCAGCCAAACTGCTCCCTCCCTCTCTCTCTCTTATCAGTCAAACTGCTCCCTCTCTCTCTCTTATCAATCAAACTGCCCCCTCTCCCATCTCTCTTTTATCAGTCAAACTGCTCCCTCTCTCTCTCTCTCTTATCAGTCAAACTGCTCCCTCTCTCTCTCTCTTATCAGTCAAACTGCTCCCTCTCTCTCTCTCTTATCAGTCAAACTGCTCCCTCTCTCTCTCTTATCAGTCAAACTGCTCCCTCTCTCTCTCTCTCTTATCAGTCAAACTGCTCCCCTCTCTCTCTCTCTTATCAGTCAAACTGCTCCCCTCTCTCTCTTTTATCAGTCAAACTGCTCCCTCTCTCTCTCTCTTTTATCAGTCAAACTGCTCCCTCTCTCTCTCTCTCTTATCAGTCAAACTGCTCCCCCCCTCTCTCTCTCTCTTTTATCAGTCAAACTGCTCCCTCTCTCTCTCTCTCTTATCAGTCAAACTGCTCCCTCTCTCTCTCTCTTATCAGTCAAACTGCTCCTCTCTCTCTCTCTCTTATCAGTCAAACTGCTCCCTCTCTCTCTCTCTCTTATCAGTCAAACTGCTCCCTCTCTCTCTCTCTCTTATCAGTCAAACTGCTCCCTCTCTCTCTCTTATCAGTCAAACTGCTCCCTCTCTCTCTCTCTCTTATCAGTCAAACTGCTCCCTCTCTCTCTCTTTTATCAGTCAAACTGCTCCCTCTCTCTCTCTCTCTTTTATCAGTCAAACTGCTCCTCTCTCTCTCTCTCTTATCAGTCAAACTGCTCCTCTCTCTCTCTCTCTTATCAGTCAAACTGCTCCTCTCTCTCTCTTTTATCAGTCAAACTGCTCCCTCTCTCTCTCTCTTTTATCAGTCAAACTGCTCCCTCTCTCTCTCTCTCTTATCAGTCAAACTGCTCCTCTCTCTCTCTCTCTTATCAGTCAAACTGCTCCCTCTCTCTCTCTTTTATCAGTCAAACTGCTCCCTCTCTCTCTCTCTCTTATCAGTCAAACTGCTCCCTCTCTCTCTCTTTTATCAGTCAAACTGCTCCCTCTCTCTCTCTCTCTTTTATCAGTCAAACTGCTCCCTCTCTCTCTCTTTTATCAGTCAAACTGCTCCCTCTCTCTCTCTTTTATCAGTCAAACTGCTCTCTCTCTCTCTCTCTCTCTCTCTCTTTTATCAGTCAAACTGCTCCCTCTCTCTCTCTTTTATCAGTCAAACTGCTCTCTCTCTCTCTTTTATCAGTCAAACTGCTCCCTCTCTCTCTCTTTTATCAGTCAAACTGCTCCCTCTCTCTCTCTTTTATCAGTCAAACTGCTCCCTCTCTCTCTCTTTTATCAGTCAAACTGCTCTCTCTCTCTCTCTCTCTCTCTTATCAGTCAAACTGCTCCTCTCTCTCTCTCTCTCTCTCTCTTATCAGTCAAACTGCTCCCTCTCTCTCTCTTATCAATCAAACTGCTCCCTCTCTCTCTCTTATCAGTCAAACTGCTCCCTCTCTCTCTCTCTTATCAGTCAAACTGCTCCCTCTCTCTCTCTCTCTTATCAGTCAAACTGCTCCCTCTCTCTCTCTTATCAGTCAAACTGCTCCTCTCTCTCTCTCTCTTATCAGTCAAACTGCTCCCTCTCTCTCTCTCTCTTATCAGTCAAACTGCTCCCCTCTCTCTCTCTCTTATCAGTCAAACTGCTCCCTCTCTCTCTCTCTTATCAGTCAAACTGCTCCCTCTCTCTCTCTTATCAGTCAAACTGCTCCCTCTCTCTCTCTCTCTTATCAGTCAAACTGCTCCCTCTCTCTCTCTCTCTTATCAGTCAAACTGCTCCCTCTCTCTCTCTTATCAGTCAAACTGCTCCCTCTCTCTCTCTCTCTTATCAGTCAAACTGCTCCCTCTCTCTCTCTCTCTTATCAGTCAAACTGCTCCCTCTCTCTCTCTCTCTTATCAGTCAAACTGCTCCCTCTCTCTCTTATCAGTCAAACTGCTCCCTCTCTCTCTCTTATCAGTCAAACTGCTCCCTCCCTCTCTCTCTCTTATCAGTCAAACTGCTCCCTCTCTCTCTCTCTCTCTCTCTTATCAGTCAAACTGCTCCCTCTCTCTCTCTTATCAGTCAAACTGCTCCCTCTCTCTCTCTTATCAGTCAAACTGCTCCCCTCTCTCTCTCTCTCTTATCAGTCAAACTGCTCCCTCTCTCTCTATTTTATCAGTCAAACTGCTCCTCTCTCCCTCCCCCATCTCTCTTTTATCAGTCAAACTGCTCCCTCTCTCCCTCCCCATCTCTCTTTTATCAGTCAAACTGCTCCCTCTCTCCCTCTCCCATCTTTTTTATCAGTCAAACTGCTCCCTCCCTCCCTCCCTCCCTCCCTCCCTCCCTCCCTCCCTCCCTCCCTCCCTCCCTCCCTCCCTCCTCCCTCCCTCCCTCCCTCCCTCCCTCCCTCCCTCCCTCCCTCCCTCCCTCCCTCCCTCCCTCCCTCCCTCCCTTTAATCAGTCAAACTGCTCCCGCTCTCTATTTTGTGTCTCTCTCTCTCTCTCTCTCTTATCAGTCAAACTGCCCTCTCTCTCTCTCTCTTATCAGTCAAACTGCTCCCGCTCTCTATTTTGTGTCCTCTCTCTCTCTCTTATCAGTCAAACTGCTCCCTCTCTCTCTCTCTCTTATCAGTCAAACTGCTCCCCTCTCTCTCTCTTATCAGTCAAACTGCTCCCTCTCTCTCTCTTATCAGTCAAACTGCTCCCTCCTCTCTCTCTCTCTTATCAGTCAAACTGCTCCCTCTCTCTCTCTCTCTCTCTTATCAGTCAAACTGCTCCCTCTCTCTCTCTTATCAGTCAAACTGCTCCCTCTCTCTCTCTTATCAGTCAAACTGCTCCCTCTCTCTCTTATCAGTCAAACTGCTCCCTCTCTCTCTCTCTCTCTCTTATCAGTCAAACTCTCAAACCTCTCTCTCTCTTATCAGTCAAACTGCTCCCTCTCTCTCTTTTATCAGTCAAACTGCTCCCTCTCTCCCTCCCCCATCTCTCTTTTATCAGTCAAACTGCTCCCTCTCTCCCTCCCTCCCTCCCTCCCTCCCTCCCTCCCTCCCTCCCTCCCTCCCTCCCTCCCTCCCTCCCTCCCTCCCTCCCTCCCTCCCTCCCTCCCTCCCTCCCTTTAATCAGTCAAACTGCTCCCGCTCTCTATTTTGTGTCCTCTCTCTCTCTCTCTCTCTCTCTCTCTCTCTCTCTCTCTCTCTCTCTCTCTCTCTCTCTTTCATCAATTCACATCAGTCAAATGCTCTTCTCTCTCTCTTTCTTTTATGTCTCTGATTCATCTCTCTGCCAGCTGTCTCTGTGTGTCTGTCTGTATGTGTGTTTGTGTGTGTGCGTCTGCATGTGTGTGCACATGCATATATATGTGTGTGTGTGCGTAGTGTTATGAAAAACAGAGTAGAGCGGGAGTAGTCAGTGAAAGAGGGTACCCATGCCAGCAGTGTTTTTCACAGGGCATGGTTCTGGCAGACAGTCCAGCTGCTGACAGCTGGAGCCACATGAAAGAGGCTGGGGACAGCCTGAGGGCTTGCCTGAGGTGATATGGCCCTCATGGGGTGGGTGTGTGTGTCAGGTGTGATTCAGGTGAGGACTTAACAGACTGACAGGACAGATCCACTGGGGATAATCAGCTGGAACAGTGAACAACAGAGAGAGTGTGTCAGGCAGGATCAGGAAGACCTCAATGGCCTGTTTTACTGTCCTTTGTAGATAGATGTGAAAGGACTATAGGATGAAGCATGGGTTAATTTTAAGCTGTTATATTGGATATATTGTATTGTCCTATCTGAACAGGAATACTAGTGTGTCTGAGAGTATGAATGGAGTTGGTGAGTGTGTCTCACCTGAGCAGGTAAACTCATGTTTCTGTATCTCAGCCACGTTGAGTCCTCTAAGCGGGGATGGAGCAGTGCACTGGGTGAACAGACCAATCGTAGGCCTTTGTCTTAACCACTCGGCCAACCAGGACAGGTGACAGTCACAGTGCAGGTTGTTGGAGTGGAGACGGCTGGAGAGAGAAAGAGAGTGTTAGGACATGAACGGGGTTATTCATAAAAGTAACTGAAAATGTCTCTGCAACAAGCTAAATCTCTGTGATGGAATTTCAACCATTGCATAAAGTGAGTTTATCACTACAGATAAGTCGCATGCAGTGGTAACCACCATTGAAATCCCCCTTTTCATTGACCATTTTAATGGTCCTCTTGAAATACTGCCTAAAATGCTGAGACTAAAGCCTTAACCTAAACCACACCCCCCAGGTCCTGATATGTTTCCAAACCCATGACTGACATGACATTTCCCTGCTTGGACTAGACAGAGTGCTCTAAATGAGACATTTAAAGTTCGAACCAAAACATTCTAAACTGTACATCCTAAATGAAGCATTCCTGGAACGCTCCCATTGTCCAGAATAACTAACAGAGCTGTGGTGGCAGTCGGGAAAACACACAAACACACACACACACACACACACACACACACACACACACACACACACACACACACACACACACACACACACACACACACACACACACAATAACCCTACTGAAAGCAAAAAGCACAGAAACCACAACAAGAATGACATTGCGGTCTCTCTAAGTATTCATTCCAGTGAGCATAATTGATGTCATTCATATATGCGTAATTTCATATTTTGTCATTATATTTAGACACCAGGCGTTGGGGGATGGATGTATTTCTGGGTGAGTTGTTGTTGTGTGTTCCTCAGAGTTGGAGATAAAATGGTTTCTGGCATGGCTATAGGCCCGATGTGGATTATGACTGTCAACCAAAACTCCTTGGAATGATTGAACCTATCTCGTCTCTTTCAGATGATAGCTATTTAGTTTCGCTCCTGTAGGGGACACTAAAGTATGTATGGAAACATCACTGGCTTATTTTATAATGACTTAATATGTCTCAAAAGGGATTGGTTGGATTCAGCTCTTGGAGAAACATTGAATATTCTATTAGATTCTATTAGATTATATCTATTCTATCCAAACAAAGAGGAATACATTTTTCTCAGTCATAGTTTATTCTGTATGAAACCTTCAGTCGTCCAGTGAAGTTGTGGTATATATTTTCCTGTTCTGATGGGGTTATGAGATGGTTATTTAATCTCTGCTTCCTCATATGAGTCAGGTTAAAGCAACCTGTCAGGGTGAACACATCTCTCGTCACACACTCTTAGAGAGATGGATCACCATGTGATCTCCTTGACACCATACATCTAGATCAGAATATGCACCAGCATTATCAGACCTGATGTAGGAGAAGAGAGAGAAAGAGGGGGAAAGAGAGAGACGGGTGGATGAGAGAGATATAGAGAGAGAGATGGGGCGAGAGTGTAAAAAAGGTGGGGGAGAGAGACGGGAGAATGGGTGGAGGAAAAAGAGAGAGGGGGAGTATGAGTGACTTACAAGGTGCGTAGTTTGGGCATGTGGTTGAAGCTGGAGACTGGGATGCTGCTGATGTTGTTGTTGTTCAGAGTCCTGGAAGAGACAGAGAGACAGAAGAGTGGGAGCAGTGCAGAAACAATATTAGTAATGGATAATGGTTGGTGCCTAGTTATATTAACAATGGGTAATATTAACAAAGTTATATTAACAATGGGTAATGGTTGGTGCCTAGTTATATTAATAATGGGTAATGGTTGGTGCCTAGTTATATTAATAATGGGTAATGGTTGTTAGAAATGTAGCTACTTCATATAAATAAAAATAGTTTTCTTGCTTAATTATTCAAGAAGTGGTAAATGTAAATGTGTTGTTTAATAATATGAGGTTGTTTGTGTATGTGTGCATAGGTGTGTATGTGTGCATAGGTGTGTATGTGTGCATAGGTGTGTATGTGTGCGTAGGTGTGTGTGTGTGTGCATAGGTGTGTATGTGTGCATAGGTGTGTATGTGTGCATAGGTGTGTATGTGTGCATAGGTGTGTATATGTGCATAGGTGTGTAAGTGTGCATAGGTCTGTATGTGTGCATAGGTGTGTATGTGTGCGTAGGTGTGTATGTGTGCATAGGTGTGTTGGTGTGCATAGGTGTGTATGTGTGCATAGGTGTGTATGTGTGCATAGGTGTGTATGTGTGCGTAGGTGTGTGTGCATAGGTGTGTATGTGTGCATAGGTGTGTATGTGTGCATAGGTGTGTATGTGTGCATAGGTGTGTATGTGTGCATAGGGTGTATGTGTGCATAGGTGTGTATGTGTGCATAGGTGTGTATGTGTGCGTAGGTGTGTATGTGTGCGTAGGTTTGTGTGCGTAGGTGTGTATGTGTGCATAGGTGTGTATGTGTGCATAGGTGTGTATGTGTGCATAGGTGTGTATGTGTGCATAGGTGTGTATGTGTGCATAGGTGTGTATGTGTGTGTAGGTGTATGTGTGCATAGGTGTGTATGTGTGCATAGGTGTGTATGTGTGCGTAGGTGTGTATGTGTGCGTAGGTGTGTATTTGTGCGTAGGTGTGTGTGTGCATAGGTGTGTATGTGTGCATAGGTGTGTATGTGTGCATAGGTGTGTTGTGTGCATAGGTGTGTATGTGTGCATAGGTGTGTATGTGTGCATAGGTGTGTATGTGTGCATAGGTGTGTATGTGTGTGTAGGTGTATGTGTGCATAGGTGTGTATGTGTGCATAGGTGTGTATGTGTGCATAGGTGTGTATGTGTGCATAGGTGTGTATGTGTGTGTAGTGTGTATGTGTGCATAGGTGTGTATGTGTGCATAGGTGTGTATGTGTGCGTAGGTGTGTATGTATGCGTAGGTGTGTATTTGTGCGTAGGTGTATGTGTGCATAGGTGTGTATGTGTGCATAGGTGTGTATGTGTGCGTAGGTGTGTATGTATGCGTAGGTGTGTATTTGTGCGTAGGTGTGTGTGCATGGGTGTGTATGTGAGCGTAGGTGTGTATGTGTGCATAGGTGTGTTGGTGTGCATAGGTGTGTATGTGTGCATAGGTGTGTATGTGTGCATAGGTGTGTATGTGTGCATAGGTGTGTATGTGTGTGTAGGTGTATGTGTGCATAGGTGTGTATGTGTGCATAGGTGTGTATGTGTGCATAGGTGTGTATGTGTGCATAGGTGTGTATGTGTGTGTAGGTGTATGTGTGCATAGGTGTGTATGTGCATAGGTGTGTATGTGTGCATAGGTGTGTATGTGTGCATAGGTGTGTATGTGTGCATAGGTGTGTATGTGTGCATAGGTGTGTATGTGTGCATAGGTGTGTATGTGTGCGTAGGTGTGTATGTGTGCGTAGGTGTGTATGTGTGCATAGGTGTGTATGTGTGCATAGGTGTGTATGTGTGCATAGGTGTGTATGTGTGCATAGGTGTGTATGTGTGCATAGGTGTGTATGTGTGCGTGTGTGTGTGCATAGGTGTGTATGTGTGTGTATGTGTGCGTAGGTGTGTATGTGTGTGCATAGGTGTGTATGTGTGCATAGGTGTGTATGTGTGCATAGGTGTGTATGTGTGCATAGGTGTGTATGTGTGCGTAGGTGTGTATGTGTGCATAGGTGTGTATGTGTGCGTAGGTGTGTATGTGTGCGTAGGTGTGTATGTGTGCATAGGTGTGTATGTGTGCATAGGTGTGTATGTGTGCATAGGTGTGTATGTGTGCATAGGTGTGTATGTGTGCATAGGTGTGTATGTGTGCATAGGTGTGTATGTGTGCATAGGTCTGTATGTGTGCGTAGGTGTGTATGTGTGCGTAGGTGTGTATGTGTGCATAGGTGTGTATGTGTGCGTAGGTGTGTATGTGCGTAGGTGTGTATGTGTGCATAGGTGTGTATGTGTGCATAGGTGTGTATGTGTGCATAGGTGTGTATGTGTGCATAGGTGTGTATGTGTGCATAGGTGTGTATGTGTGCATAGGTGTGTATGTGTGCATAGGTCTGTATGTGTGCGTAGGTGTGTATGTGTGCGTAGGTGTGTATGTGTGCATAGGTGTGTATGTGTGCATAGGTGTGTATGTGTGCGTAGGTGTGTGTGCATAGGTGTGTATGTGTGTGTAGGTGTTTGTGCATAGGTGTGTATGTGTGCATAGGTTTGTATGTGTGCGTAGGTGTGTGTGCATAGGTGTGTATGTGTGCGTAGGTGTGTGTGCGTAGGTGTGTGTGTGTGCATAGGTGTGTGTGCATAGGTTTGTATGTGTGCATAGATGTGTGTAAATAGGTGTGTATGTGTGCGTAGGTGTGTGTGCGTAGGTGTGTATGTGTGAGTAGGTGTGTGTGCATAGGTGTGTATGTGTACGTAGGTGTGTGTGCATAGGTTTGTATGTGTGCATAGGTGTGTGCGCATAGATGTGTATGTGTGCGTAGGTGTGTGCGCACAGGTGTGTATGTGTGCGTAGGTGTGTGCGCATAGGTGTGTATGTGTGCGTAGGTGTGTGTGCATAGGTGTGTGCGCATAGGTGTGTAGTGTTTGTGCGTAGGTGTGTGCCATAGGTGTGTATGTGTGCGTAGGTGTGTTCGCATAGGTGTGTATGTGTGCGTAGGTGTGTGCGCATAGGTGTGTATGTGTGCGTAGGTGTGTGTGCATAGGTGTGTATGTGTGCGTAGGTGTGTGTGCATAGGTGTGTATGTGTGCGTAGGTGTGTGTGCATAGGTGTGTATGTGTGCGTAGGTGTGTGTGCATAGGTGTGTATGTGTGCGTAGGTGTGTGTGCATAGGTGTGTATGTGTGCGTAGGTGTGTGTGCATAGGTTTGTATGTGTGCGTAGGTGTGTGTGCATAGGTTTGTATGTGTGCGTAGGTGTGTGTGCATAGGTGTGTGTGCATAGGTGTGTATGTGTGCGTAGGTTTGTGTGCATAGGTGTGTATGTGTGCGTAGGTGTGTGTGCATAGGTGTGTATGTGTGCGTAGGTGTGTGTGCATAGGTGTGTATGTGTGCGTAGGTGTGTGTGCATAGGTTTGTATGTGTGCGTAGGTGTGTGTGCATAGGTGTGTGTGCATAGGTGTGTGTGCATAGGTGTGTATGTGTGCGTAGGTGTGTATGTGTGCGTAGGTGTGTGTGCATAGGTTTGTATGTGTGCGTAGGTGTGTGTGTATGTGTGCGTAGGTGCGTAGGTGTGTGTGTGTATGTGTGCGTAGGTGTGTATGTGTGCGTAGGTGTGTGTGTGTACGTGTGTGCATAGGTGTGTATCTGTATGTGTGTGTGTTTCTTACAGTACTTCCAGGCTCCTCAGTGCTCTGAAAGCTCCGTCCTCGATGCAGCTGATGTGGTTCTTATCCAACTGACTAGAGACACAATAGGGGCAGAAAGCATTAAAACACACACACACACACAAATGTGCAATACACTGCAACACGGTCCTGTTCTCTCCATCCCTCTCTCTCTCTTTCTCTCTCTCCTTTCTCACACCAATTTTAAACAGTCACATTATTAAATAACCAGCCGTTTGTATTAAAGGTCATCAATAAACATCATCTTTCCAATACCAGCTACTCAGCACAACGCCCCAATGATCTAAAGCACTGGCATCAATCTTACAATCTACAATAGCATTTTCCCTATAGACCAGACATAATCACACCCTAACACTCTCTCCTCAGAGGGCAGATATAATCACACCCTGACACTCTCTCCTCAGAGGGCAGACATAATCACACCCTGACACTCTCTCCTCAGAGGGTAGATATAATCACACCCTAACACTCTCTCCTCAGAGGGTAGATATAATCACACCCTGACACCCTCTCCTCAGAGGGTAGATATAATCACACCCTGACACTCTCTCCTCAGAGGGTAGATATAATCACACCTAACACTCTCTCCTCAGAGGGCAGACATAATCACATCACACCCTGTAGATCCTCAGAGGGTAGATATAATAATCACATCACCCTAACACTCTCTCCTCAGAGGGTAGATATAATCACACCCTGACACTCTCTCCACAGAGGGCAGATATAATCACACCCTGACACTCTCTCCTCAGGGGCAGATATAATCACTGACACTCTCTCCTCAGAGGGTAGATATAATCACACCCTGACACCCTCTCCACAGAGGGCAGATATAATCACACCCTGACACTCTCCTCAGAGGGTAGATATAATCACACCCTGACACTCCTCACACCCTCTCAGAGGGTAGATATAATCACACCCTAACACTCTCTCCTCAGAGGGTAGATATAATCACA
>NC_056453.1:33372531-33395031 GCF_018296145.1 Oncorhynchus tshawytscha
GAGGGCTATGTAGGAGGAAAACCACCCAGCCAGGATAGATAGAGGGCTATGTAGGAGGAAAACCACCTAGCCAGGATAGATAGAGGGTTATATAGGAGGAAAACCACCTAGCCAGAATAGATAGAGGGTTATATAGGAGGAAAACCACCTAGCCAGGATAGATAGAGGGCTATGTAGGAGGAAACCACCTAGCCAGGATAGATAGAGGGTTATAGAGGGTAGGAGGGAAACCACCTAGCCAGGATAGATAGAGGGCTATGTAGGAGGGAAACCACCTAGCCAGGATAGATAGAGGGCTATGTAGGAGGGAAACCACCCAGCCAGGATAGATAGAGGGTTATGTAGGAGGAAAACCACCCAGCCAGGATAGATAGAGGGCTATGTAGGAGGAAAACCACCTAGCCAGGATAGATAGAGGGTTATGTAGGAGGAAAACCACCTAGCCAGGATAGATAGAGGGTTATATAGGAGGAAAACCACCTAGCCAGGATAGATAGAGGGCTATGTAGGAGGGAAACCACCTAGCCAGGATAGATAGAGGGCTATGTAGGAGGAAAACCACCTAGCCAGGATAGATGGAGGGCTATGTAGGAGGGAAACCACCTAGCCAGGATAGATAGAGGGCTATATAGGAGGAAAATCACCTAGCCAGGATAGATAGAGGGCTATGTAGGAGGAAAACACTCTGAGATTATTGTAACACATTTGTGGTGGATGGGCTGAACGGAATAGCAACTATGCACAAATGAAGAAGCTCTTTCAGTCTGAATGAAATGTAGCTTTCTATACGTTATCGTACAGTAGTTACGAACAAAGAGCTGAGCAAACCACTCAGCTGTGACTAAAAGCTTCCTGGGGACTAAACTCTCTGTCTCAGCATTATATTATTTATCAAGATGAAAAGATGAAAAGGGAGAAAACCAAAGTCATTCATCTATAGAGCTGTAATAGTACCAAAAAGCCCCAGGTGTGGCGTGCATCAAGATGAAAAGGGCTACAGCAGAGTAGTAGTTGTATTATGTGGTGCTCCCTCATGCTAAAACATTCCCTAGGGAACTCTGTGAGACCAAGTGTGAGGTGTCCAACTCAGTGTGAGGTGTCCAACTTAGTGTGAGGTGTCCAACTCAGTGTGAGGTGTCCAACTCAGTGTGAGGTGTCCAACTCAGTGTGAGGTGTCCAACTTAGTGTGAGGTGTCCAACTCAGTGTGAGGTGTCCAACTCAGTGTGAGGTGTCCAACTCAGTGTGAGGGGTCCAACTCAGTGTGAGGTGTCCAACTCAGTGTGAGGTGTCCAACTCAGTGTGAGGTGTCCAACTCAGTGTGAGGTGTCCAACTCAGTGTGAGGGGTCCAACTCAGTGTGAGGTGTCCAACTTAGTGTGAGGTGTCCAACTCAGTGTGAGGTGTCCAACTCAGTGTGAGGTGTCCAACTCAGTGTGAGGTGTCCAACTCAGTGCCTAAACACAAACCTTTGAAAAAGGCAAGAGAGATCCTGTTAGGACTTTGAGTGAAAGTATTTGTGTGTGTGTGTGTGTGTGTGTGTGTGTGTGTGTGTGTGTGTGTGTGTGTGTGTGTGTGTGTGTGTGTGTGTGTGTGTGTGTGTGTGTGTGTGTGTGTGTGTGTGTGTGTGTGTATAGAGCGAGAGATGGAGAGAGTGGAGGGGATGGTCAGGGTAAGGAGAGGAGGAAGGAAGAAAGAGAGAGATACACATGTAGTCAAAGTTTTAATTAGCATGTCATTGTTTGGTGGTTAAATGATGTTCTTTCCTCCTTCAGAGAGAAGCTGTACCTCTTATCATGCCACACAGGGAGCTCCTGTCTTACTCCCACAGCCCAACAGGCCTAAACAGAACACTCACGGTCCCCTTTAGAGAGGCTTACAGACAACATACACCCTGCCCTCCCTCTCTCTCTCTTTCCCTCCTTTTATATTTGCCTCCATCTCTCTTCTCTTCCTCCATCTCTCTTCTCTTCCTCCATCTCCCTCTCTCCCTCCATCTCTCACCCTCCCTCTTTCTCTCCATCTCTCACCCTCCCTCTTCCTCTCTCTCTCACCCTCCCTCTTTCTCTCCATCTCTCACCCTCCCCCCCCCCCTCTCTCTCTCTCTCTCTCTCTCTCTCTCTCCATCTTTCTCTCTCTCTCACCCTCCCTCCTTCTCTCCATCTCTCACCCTCCCTCTTTCTCTCCATCTCTCACCCTCCCTCTTTCTCTCTCTCTCTCTTTCCCTCCATATCTCTCTCTCTCTCTCTCTCTCTCTCTCTCTCTCTCTTTCCCTCCATCTCTCTCTCTCTTTTCCTTCTCTCCTTCCCACTTTCCTTCTCTCTCTTGTTCATCTCACAGTTTCCCACTAGTTTCTTTCTGGTTTCAACATCATAAAAAAGGAATGAAAGAATCCCGGTGCCACTGAGAACAGTGAGAGTTGTGTAATATATCTAATGAATGGTTTGTTTGTTTCTTTATGCTCTGCAGCAATTAAAACAGCAGTCTGCAGGCCGCTGCAAATATACCATAATTAACCATGGTATTTGCACGGCCACCATTCTTTTCTTCTGTTTTGAATATTTATGACACTCTCTCTCACACACACACACAGCACACCCCCATTCTCCAGTACCAACTATAAAAGGCCTCCACTGTGAAGTTTGAGTTGTATTAGTAAATCACTGTAACCCGCCTGGCCTTTTCTCATAGTCATTAAGAGATCAGTGTGTAAGCAGTTTTACTTGACTCCTGTACACACACACACACACACACACACACACACACACACACACACACACACACACACACACACACACACACACACACACACGTAAGCTGATTTCCATTCAGAAAAACGCAGAGGTATTCTGTCCAATGACATGTTTAAACAGAGTTTATCGTCTGAATCATTCACTAATAACCACAACATACCTGAAGCAGGTGCTGTTACCAGGACATCAGCTCAACAAGCTATTCAATTCTATCTGGAAATATCAGGCATTCTGAAAAACACTGCATGCTCTCTGAACATGTATTAATTCAATCAATATATACTTTATTGAACAAAGAGTTAATACTGTATAATGTTTCACCTTCTAATGGTATTGGGTGAAAACGGCACTTGGTCTTCAATATGTCAAATCAAATCAAATCAAATGTTATTTGTCACATACACATGGTTAGCAGATGTTAATGCGAGTGTAGAGAAATGCTTGTGCTTCTAGTTCCGACAATGCAGTAGTAACCAACAAGTAATCTAACTAACAATTCCAAAACTACTGTCTTATACACAGTGTAAGGGGATAAAGAATATGTACATAAGGATATATGAATGAGTGATGGTACAGAGGAGCATAGGCAAGATACAGTAGATGGTATCGAGTACGGTATATACATATGAGATGAGTATGTAAACAAAGTGGCATAGTTAAAGTGGCTAGTGATACATGTATTACATAAGGATGCAGTCGATGATATAGAGTACAGTATATACGTATGCATATGAGATGAATAATGTAGGGTAAGTAACATTATATAAGGTAGCATTGTTTAAAGTGGCTAGTGATATATTTACATTTCCCATCAATTCCCATTATTAAAGTGGCTGGAGTTGAGTCAGTGTCAGTGTCAGTGTGTTGGCAGCAGCCGCTCAATGTTAATGGTGGCTGTTTAACAGTCTGATGGCCTTGAGATAGAAGCTGTTTTTCAGTCTCTCGGTCCCAGCTTTGATGCACCTGTACTGACCTCGCCTTCTGGATGATAGCGGGGTGAACAGGCAGTGGCTCGGGTGGTTGATGTCCTTGATGATCTTTATGGCCTTCCTGTAACATCGGGTGGTGTAGGTGTCCTGGAGGGCAGGTAGTTTGCCCCCGGTGATGCGTTGTGCAGACCTCACTACCCTCTGGAGAGCCTTACGGTTGTGGGTGGAGCAGTTGCCGTACCAGGCGGTGATACAGCCCGCCAGGATGCTCTCGATTGTGCATCTGTAGAAGTTTGTGAGTGCTTTTGGTGACAAGCCGAATTTCTTCAGCCTCCTGAGGTTGAAGAGGCGCTGCTGCGCCTTCTTCACAATGCTGTCTGCGTGAGTGGACCAATTCAGTTTGTCTGTGATGTGTATGCCGAGGAACTTAAAACTTGCTACCCTCTCCACTACTGTTCCATCGATGTGGATAGGGGGGTGTTCCCTCTGCTGTTTCCTGAAGTCCACAATCATCTCCTTAGTTTTGTTGACGTTGAGTGTGAGGTTATTTTCCTGACACCACACTCCGAGGGCCCTCACCTCCTCCCTGTAGGCCGTCTCGTCGTTGTTGGTAATCAAGCCTACCACTGTTGTGTCGTCCGCAAACTTGATGATTGAGTTGGAGGCGTGCGTGGCCACGCAGTCGTGGGTGAACAGGGAGTACAGGAGAGGGCTCAGAACGCACCCTTGTGGGGCCCCAGTGTTGAGGATCAGCGGGGTGGAGATGTTGTTGCCTACCCTCACCACCTGGGGGCGGCCCGTCAGGAAGTCCAGTACCCAGTTGCACAGGGCGGGGTCGAGACCCAGGGTCTCGAGCTTGATGACGAGCTTGGAGGGTACTATGGTGTTGAATGCCGAGCTGTAGTCGATGAACAGCATTCTCACATAGGTATTCCTCTTGTCCAGATGGGTTAGGGCAGTGTGCAGTGTGGTTGAGATTGCATCGTCTGTGGACCTATTTGGGCGGTAAGCAAATTGGAGTGGGTCTAGGGTGTCAGGTAGGGTGGAGGTGATATGGTCCTTGACTAGTCTCTCAAAGCACTTCATGATGACGGAAGTGAGTGCTACGGGGCGGTAGTCGTTTAGCTCAGTTACCTTAGCTTTCTTGGGAACAGGAACAATGGTGGCCCTCTTGAAGCAAGTGGGAACAGCAGACTGGTATAGGGATTGATTGAATATGTCCGTAAACACACCGGCCAGCTGGTCTGCGCATGCTCTGAGGGCGCGGCTGGGGATGCCGTCTGGGCCTGCAGCCTTGCGAGGGTTAACACGTTTAAATGTCTTACTCACCTCGGCTGCAGTGAAGGAGAGTCCGCATGTTTTCGTTGCAGGCCATGTCAGTGGCACTGTATTGTCCTCAAAGCGGGCAAAAAAGTTATTTAGTCTGCCTGGGAGCAAGACATCCTGGTCCGTGACTGGGCTGGATTTCTTCTTGTAGTCCGTGATTGACTGTAGACCCTGCCACATGCCTCTTGTGTCTGAGCCGTTGAATTGAGATTCTACTTTGTCTCTGTACTGACGCTTAGCTTGTTTGATAGCCTTGCGGAGGGAATAGCTGCACTGTTTGT
Source organism: Oncorhynchus tshawytscha (assembly GCF_018296145.1). Taxonomy (NCBI): domain Eukaryota; kingdom Metazoa; phylum Chordata; class Actinopteri; order Salmoniformes; family Salmonidae; genus Oncorhynchus; species Oncorhynchus tshawytscha. Next base: position 33,377,818 of record NC_056453.1, read on the forward strand.
ATTCGGTCATGTTACCAGACACCTTGCCCTGATTAAAAGCAGTGGTTCGCGCTTTCAGTTTCACGCGAATGCTGCCATCAATCCACGGTTTCTGGTTAGGGAATGTTTTAATCGTTGCTATGTGAACGACATCTTCAACGCACGTTCTAATGAACTCGCACACCGAATCAGCGTATTCGTCAATATTGTTATCTGACGCAATACGAAACATATCCCAGTCCACGTGATGGAAGCAGTCTTGGAGTGTGGAGTCAGCTTGGTCGGACCAGCGTTGAACAGACCTCAGCGTGGGAGCCTCTTGTTTTAGTTTCTGTCTGTAGGTAGGGATCAACAAAATGGAGTCGTGGTCAGCTTTTCCGAAAGGAGGGCTGGGCAAGGCCTTATATGCGTCGCGGAAGTTAGAGTAACAATGATCCAAGGTTTTTCCACCCCTGGTTGCGCAATCGATATGCTGATAAAATTTAGGGAGTCTTGTTTTCAGATTAGCCTTGTTAAAATCCCCAGCTACAATGAATGCAGCCTCCGGATAAATAGATTCCAGTTTGCAAAGAGTGAAATAAAGTTCGTTCAGAGCAATCGATGTGTCTGCTTGGGGGGGGATATATACGGCTGTGATTATAATCGAAGAGAATTCTCTTGGTAGATAATGCGGTCTACATTTGATTGTGAGGAATTCTAAATCAGGTGAACAGAAGGATTTGAGTTCCTGTATGTTTCTTTCGTCACACCATGTCTCGTTAGCCATAAGGCATACGCCCCCGCCCCTCTTCTTACCAGAAAGATGTTTTTTTCTGTCGGCGCGATGCGTGGAGAAACCCGCTGGCTGCACCGCCTCGGATAGCGTCTCTCCAGTGAGCCATGTTTCCGTGAAGCAAAGAACGTTACAGTCTCTGATGTCCCTCTGGAATGCTACCCTTGCTCGGATTTCATCAACCTTGTTGTCAAGAGACTGGACATTGGCGAGAAGAATGCTAGGGAGTGGTGCACGATGTGCCCGTCTCCGGAGTCTGACCAGAAGACCGCCTCGTTTCCCTCTTTTTCGGAGTCGTTTTTTTGGGTCGCCGCATAGGATCCATTCTGTTGTCCCGGTTGAAAGGCAGAACACAGGATCCGCGTTGCGAAAAACATATTCTTGGTCGTACTGATGGTGAGTTGACGCTGATCTTATATTCAGTAGTTCTTCTCGACTGTATGTAATGAAACCTAAGATGACTTGGGGTACTAATGTAAGAAATAACACGTAAAAAAAACAAAACACTGCATAGCTTCCCGCCCTGTGCAACTGGGTACTGGACTTCCTGACGGGCCGCCCCAGGTGGTGAGGGTAGGCAACAACATCTCCTCCCCGCTGATCCTCAACACTGGGGCCCCACAAGGGTGCGTTCTGAGCCCTCTCCTGTACTCCCTGTTCACCCACGACTGCGTGGCCATGCACGCCTCCAACTCAATCATCAAGTTTGCGGAGACACAACAGTGGTAGGCTTGACTACCAACAACGACGAGACGGCCTACAGGGAGGAGGTGAGGGCCCTCGGAGTGTGGTGTCAGGAAAATAACCTCACACTCAACGTCAACAAAACTAAGGAGATGATTGTGGACTTCAGGAAACAGCAGAGGGAACACCCCCCATCCACATCGATGGAACAGTAGTGGAGAGGGTAGCAAGTTTTAAGTTCCTCGGCATACACATCACAGACAAACTGAATTGGTCCACTCACACAGACAGCATCGTGAGGAAGGCGCAGCAGCGCCTCTTCAACCTCAGGAGGCTGAAGAAATGTCGGCTTGTCACCAAAAGCACTCACAAACTTCTACAGATGCACAATCGAGAGCATCCTGGCGGGCTGTATCACCGCCTGGTATGGCAACTGCACCGCCCTCAACCGTAAGGCTCTCCAGAGGGTAGTGAGGTCTGCACAACGCATCACCGGGGCAAACTACCTGCCCTCCAGGACACCTACACCACCCGATGCTACAGGAAGGCCATAAAGATCATCAAGGACATCAACCACCCGAGCCACTGCCTGTTCACCCCGCTGCCATCCAGAAGGCGAGGTCAGTACAGGTGCATCAAAGCTGGGACCGAGAGACTGAAAAACAGCTTCTATCTCAAGGCCATCAGACTGTTAAACAGCCACCACTAACATTGAGTGGCTACTGCCAACACACTGTCAATGACACTGACTCTACTCCAGCCACTTTAATCATGGGAATCGATGGGAAATGATGTAAATATATCACTAGCCACTTTAAACAATGCTACCTTATATAATGTTACTTACCCTACATTGTTCATCTCATATGCATACGTTGATACTGTACTCTATATCATCGACTGCATCCTTATGTAATACATGTATCACTAGCCACTTTAACTATGCCACTTGGTTTACATACTTAATATGTATATACTGTAGATATCATCTACTGTATCTTGCCTATGCTGCTCTGTACCATCACTCATTCATATATCCTTATGTACATATTCTTTATCCCCTTACACTGTGTATGACAGTAGTTTTTTTTTTTTTTGGAATTGTTAGTTAGATTACTTGCTGTTATTACTGCATTGTCGGAACTAGAAGCACAAGCATTTCGCTACACAGCATTAACATCTGCTAACCATGTGTATGTGACAAATAAAATTTGATTTGATTTGATTTGATTTGATTTGATTAGAACGCAGCGAGGCGGCCATCACTGTCGGCGCCAACATGAAAACCATTTAACATCTCGTAGCTTTTCCTGGTGCCTGGGTTGCCAATCTGTTTGTAATTTAGCCAACCCCTTTGTTATTGTCTTGGCAAGGCAGACATGTTGCTTTGACCCTGGCCGTGACCCCACTTTCCGAGGGGAAGATGGAATATGCAAAAAACACATTTCAAATTCACACATTCGTATAATACGCACTTGTACATGTGAAACAGCACAGATATATTTAACAGCACAAATTATTTATTAGCCAACTCCTTTGTTATTGTCTTGGCAAGCCATGTTGCTTTAAACAGAAACAGTCAGGCAGCCATGTTGCTTTAAACAGAAACAGTCAGGCAGCCATGTTGCTTTAAACAGAAACAGTCAGGCAGCCATGTTGCTTTAAACAGAAACAGTCAGGCAGCCATGTTGCTTTAAACAGAAACAGTCAGGCAGCCATGTTGCTTTAACAGAAACAGTCAGGCAAACATGTTGCTTTAAACAGAAACAGTCAGGCAGCCATGTTGCTTTAAACAGAAACAGTCAGGAGGCCATGTTGCTTTAAACAGAAACAGTCAGGCAGCCATGTTGCTTTAAACAGAAACAGTCAGGCAGCCATGTTGCTTTAAACAGAAACAGTCAGGAGGCCATGTTGCTTTAAACAGTCAAGCAGCCATGTTGCTTTAAACAGAAACAGTCAGGCAGCCATTATGCTTTAAACAGTCAGGAAGCCATGTTGCTTTAAACAGAAACAGTCAGGCAGCCATGTTGCTTTAAACAGAAACAGTCAGGCAGCCATAGTGCTTTAAACAGTCAGGAAGCCATGTTGCTTTAAACAGAAACAGACAGGCAGCCATATTGCTTTAAACAGAAACAGACAGGCAGCCATGTTGCTTTAAACAGTCAGGCAGCCATGTTGCTTTAAACAGAAACAGACAGGCTGCCATGTTGCTTTAAACAGAAACAGACAGGCAGCCTTGTTGCTTTAGACAGAAACAGTCAGCTTTAAACAGCAGCCATGTTGCTTTAAACAGTCAGGCAGCCATGTTGCTTTAAACAGAAGCAGACAGGCAGCCATGTTGCTTTAAACAGAAACAGACAGACAGCCATGTTGCTTTAAACAGAAACAGACAGGCAGCCATGTTGCTTTAAACAGTCAGGCAGCCATGTTGCTTTAAACAGAAACAGTCAGGCAGCCATGTTGCTTTAAACAGAAACAGACAGGCAGCCATGTTGCTTTAAACAGTCAGGCAGCCATGTTGCTTTAAACAGAAACAGTCAGGCAGCCATGTTGCTTTAAACAGAAACAGACAGGCAGCCATGTTGCTTTAAACAGAAACAGACAGGCAGCCATGTTGCTTTAAACAGAAACAGTCAGGCAGCCATGTTGCTTTAAACAGTCAGGCAGCCATGTTGCTTTAAACAGAAACAGTCAGGCAGCCATGTTGCTTTAAACAGAAACAGTCAGGAGGACATGTTGCTTTAAACAGTCAAGCAGCCATGTTGCTTTAAACAGAAACAGTCAGGCAGCCATAGTGCTTTAAACAGTCAGGAAGCCATGTTGCTTTAAACAGAAACAGACGGGCAGCCATGTTGCTTTAAACAGAAACAGACAGGCAGCCATGTTGCTTTAAACAGAAACAGTCAAGCAGCCATGTTGCTTTAAACAGTCAGGCAGCCATGCTCCTTTAAACAGAAACAGACAGTCAGCCATGTTGCTTTAAACAGAAACAGACAGGCAGCCATGTTCCTTTAAACAGAAACAGGCAGGCAGCCATGTTGCTTTAAACAGAAACAGGCAGGCAGCCATGTTGCTTTAAACAGAAACAGGCAGGCAGCCATGTGGCTTTAAACAGTCAGGCAGCCATGTTCCTTTAAACAGAAACAGACAGGCAGCCATGTTGCTTTAAACAGTCAGGCAACCATGTTCCTTTCAACAGAAACAGACAGGCAGCCATGCTGCTTTAAACAGTCAGGCAACCAAGTTCCTTTCAACAGAAACAGACAGGCAGCCATGCTGCTTTAAACAGTCAGGCAGCCATGTTCCTTTAAATAGAAACAGACAGGCAACCATGTTCCTTTAAACAGAAACGGGCAGGAAGCCATGTTGCTTTAAACAGAAACAGGCAGGCAGCCATGTTGCTTTAAACAGAAATTAGGGAGATGAGAGAGATGAGAGAAGCGATGAGAGAAGAGAAGAGATGAGAGATGAGACGAGAGAAGAGATGAGAGAAGAGATGAGAGATGAGATGAGAGATGAGAGAGATGAGACGAGAGAAGAGACGAGAGAAGAGACGAGAGAAGAGACAAGAGAAGAGAAGAGATGAGAGATGAGATGAGACGAGAGAAGAGATGAGAGATGAGAAGAGACGAGAGAAGAGATGAGAGAAGAGATGAGATGAGAGATGAGAGATGAGACGAGAGAAGAGACGAGAGAAGAGATGAGAGAAGAGATGAGAGAAGAGATGAGAGATGAGACGAGAGAAGAGACGAGAGAAGAGACGAGAGAAGAGACGAGAGAAGAGATGAGAGATGAGAAGAGACGAGAGAAGAGATGAGAGATGAGAAGAGACGAGAGATGAGACGAGAGATGAGACGAGAGAAGAGATGAGATGAGACGAGAGATGAGACGAGAGAAGAGATGAGAGAAGAGACGAGAGAAGCTTCCAGTGCAGGAGAACAGGGACCAGAACAATGCAGTGCAACAAAGCAGTGTAACAGCTTCAATGAGAACATGGAGCAGTGTAACTGCTTTAATGATTGAAACCTCTATGCTTTATGGCTGTGGCTCACCATCTCACTGTTACACTGCCAGACGGTATAGAGAGAGAAACAGACAAAGGGAGAGACAGAGAGAGATAGATATGGACTGTGATAAAATATATAGAATCGTTTTTTAAAGCAACATGGCTATCTGTCTGTTTCTGTTGAAAGCAACATGGCTGCCTGACTGTTTAACTTAATAAGGATCCGCACATTTCAATTTTCGCCTAAAATGACATACCCAAATCTAACTGCCTGTAGCTCAGGCCCTGAAGCAAGGATATGCATATTCTTGATACCATTTGAAAGGAAACACATTGAAGTTTGTGGAAATGTGAAATTAATGTAGGAGAATATAACACATCTGATCTGGTGAAAGATAATACAAAGAAAACAACAACCATTCTTTTGTATTTTTTTTGTACCTTCTTTGAAATGCAAGAGAAAGGCCATAATGTATCATTCCAGCCCAGGTGCGATTTAGATATTGTCCACTAGATGGCGGCAGTGTATCTGCAAAGTTTTAGACTGACCCAGTGAACCAATGCATTTCTGTAAAAAATTTGCATCAAGACTGCCCAAATGTTCCTAATTTGTTTATTTATAACTTTTAATGAAAAAAAGTGTGCACTCTCCTCAAACAATAGCATGGTATTCTTTCACTGTAAAAGCTACTGTAAATTGGACAGTGCAGTTAGATTAACAAGTATTTAAGCTTTCTGCCAATATCAGATATGTCTATGTCCTATCTATTTTCTTGTTACTTACAACCTCATGCTAATCACATTAGCCTATGTTAGCTCAACCGTCCCGTGGAAAGGACACTGTTCCCGAAGAATATGTATTAATTAATAACCTCAGAAGTCAGTTAAGAACAAAATCTTATTTACAATGAACGCCTACCCCTGCCAAATGGGATTCCCAATCATGGCCAGTTGTGATACAGCCCAGGATCAAACCAGGGTCTTTAGCGACGCCTCTAGCACTGAGATGCAGTGCCTGAGACCACTGCGCCACTAGGGAGCCCATGTGTGTAGTTGGAGTGAAAATCAGCATGACAAACCTCCCATAATCCTGTTAGCACGCTTTAATACAATTGTACAAAACTACTTACACACCCCCCCGGCGCTGCTGTCTGATTGGATTAGGCTCCAGCGTTGCGGAGGGTCGGTGGGATGTGTTTGTGTGTATCCAACATTAATTGTAAAGCCTGAGAGTTAATGAGAGACCTACACCATGCATTCTCTCTCCTTCTGCCAAAACCACTCTCTCTCACACTCCCTCCTGCTCAGGCTTTGTCCCTCTGTCTGTCCTTTTTCTGTTCCCTCTCCATCTTTGTCTCTTCTCTCCCTCACTTCGCTCTCTCCCTCTTTCAAATCTCCCACTCAGTTAGCCTCTCTCCCTCTTCTTAACTTTCCTCCTTCTCTTCTCCCGTCTCTCTGTCTTCTCCCTCTCCTCTCCCTCTCTTCTCCCGCTCTCCCTGTCTTCTTCCTCTCTTCTCCCTCTCCCCCTGTACTCTCCCTATCTTCTCCCTGTCCTCTCCCTCTCTTCTCCCTCTCTCCCTGTCTTCTCCCCGTCTTCTCCCTCTCTATCCCCTCTCTACTCCCTGTCCTCTTCTCCCTGTCCTCTACCTGTCCTCTCCGTATCTTATCCCTCACTCCCTGTCTTCTCCCTCTCCTCTCCCTCTCGCCCTGTCTTGTCCCTCTCCCTGTCTTCTCCGTCTCTCCCTGTCTTCTCCCTCTCTTCTCCCAGTCCTCTCCCTGTCATCTCCCTCTCTTTTCCCTCACTCCCTGTCTTCTCCCTCACTCCCTGTCTTCTCCCTCTCCTCTCCCTTTCTCCCTGTCTTCTCCCTCTCTCCCTGTCTTCTCCCTCTCTCCCTGTCTTCTCCCTCTCTCCCTCTCCTCTCCCTCTCTCCCTGTCTTCTCCCTCTCTTCTCCCGGTCCTCTCCCGGTCCTCTCCCTCTCTTTTCCCTCACCCCCTGTCTTCTCCCTCTCCTCTCCCTGTCTTCTCCCTCTCCTCTCCCTCTCTCCCTGTCTTCTCCCTCTCTCCCTGTCCTCTCCCTCTCTCCCTGTCTTCTCCCTCTCTACTCCCTGTCCTCTCCCTGTCCTCTTCTCCCTGTCCTCTCCATCTCTTCTCCCTCACTCCCTGTCTTCTCCCTCTCCTCTCCCTCTCTCCCTGTCTTCTCCCTCTCTACTCCCTGTCCCTTCCCTGACCTCTTCTCCCTGTCCTCTACCTGTCCTCTCCATCTCTTCTCCCTCACTCCCTGTCTTCTCCCTCTCCTCTCCCTCTCTCCCTGTCTTCTCCCTCTCTCCCTGTCTTCTCCCTCTCTCCCTGTCTTCTCCCTCTCTCCCTGTCTTCCCCCTCTCTCCCTGTCTTCTACCTCTCTTCTCCCTCTCTCCCTGTCAGCTATAACAGTCTTAGTCCTGTGTTCGTTAAGGACTTATCGACTGGGACAACTTGTCTCAGGGAGCCAGCGATACAGTATATTGAATTTGGCAAATAGACATTTCTGAATTTTCTCATTCTCAAAACGGCAAACAAGACATTTCTGTGTGTCACCAATGCAGTGTTTTACATATTTTGTGGTCGGCCTCAGCTGCTATTTTCTTTCTGAGTTGAGTTCTGATTGAGTGTGTAGCGATTTAAACATGCTAAAGGAGTTATGCTGATGTGTTTAACAGAAGACATGTTGATGTGAAAACAGTCACCACAGAAAGCAGAGAATTGGCCAATGAGTCCCCATCATCCATTTATTCTGACATTAAATCTCACAGTGCATAAATGCCAACTAGACCACTATAGTCCATTACTGGCACACAGACTGACACTAACAACAAACACAATGTCTGAAAACAATGATAATAGCCTGTGAAACAGCATGAGAAAGAAAACATTTCTTCTCTCTAACTGCACTGAAGGCAGAGAGTCTCTACTTGCCTCTGTAAAAACATTCCTTTCTCTCCTCCACTTGTTCTCTCCCGTTGGGTTATTACACACACCCACACAGAGAGAGAGAGAGAGAGAGAGAGAGAGAGAGAGAGAGAGAGAGAGAGAGAGAGAGAGAGAGAGAGAGAGAGAGAGAGAGAGAGAGAGAGAGAGAGAGAGAGAGAGAGAGAGAGAGAGAGAGAGAGAGAGGAGAGAGAGAGAGAGAGAGAGAGAGAGAGAGAGAGAGAGAGAGAGAGAGAGAGAGAGAGAGAGAGAGAGAGAGAGAGAGAGAGAGAGAGAGAGAGAGAGAGAGAGAGAGAGAGGGAGAGAGAGAGAGAGACGCTGGCTGGCTCCTGGATGTATTGCTGGCTCAGGCTCTCGTGAGGTTATCAGATCTCTCCTGTGGAACCTGGCAGCAGACAGCACCCACAAGCCAGAGAAATAACCCACATATGCTGATACACCAAAGGTTTCTGTTCAACCTTAATGGTCCCATGTAATTTGTCAGAGCCACCCCTTTCCCAGACATCACTTTGAAGGTAGAGAAACCTATTAGTAATGTTATAATCTGCGTGAATTATAATGAGGTCTGAATCAGTGACACAGAACATCTCAGACCTTAATCCTTACTGCTCAGCACATCAGCCCCAGGTTAACAGAACATCACAGACCTTAATCTTTACTGCTCAGCACATCAGCCCCAGGTTAACAGAACATCACAGACCTTAATCTTTACTGCTCAGCACATCAGCCCCAGGTTAACAGAACATCACAGACCTTAATCTTTACTGCTCAGCACATCAAGCCCCAGGTTAACAGAACATCACAGACCTTAATCCTTACTGCTCAGCACATCAGCCCCAGGTTAACAGAACATCACAGACCTTAATCATTACTGCTCAGCACATCAGCCCCAGGTTAACAGAACATCACAGACCTTAATCCTTACTGCTCAGCACATCAGCCCCAGGTTAACAGAACATCACAGACCTTAATCATTACTGCTCAGCACATCAGCCCCAGGTTAACAGAACATCACAGACCTTAATCCTTACTGCTCAGCACATCAGCCCCAGGTTAACAGAACATCACAGACCTTAATCCTTACTGCTCAGCACATCAGCCCCAGGTTAAAGGCTCTCTGATGTTGGAATGAAAAGCTGTAATGGCATAATACTAGTCAGAAAACACGTAGAACCTTTGTTTCTTAATTTACCTGGCTTGTATGGGTGTGTGTGTGTGTGTGTGTGTGTGTGTGTGTACTGTATGTGTAACGACACACACACACACGTTACATCATCGTTAGGGCACTATAAAGCCCCACAGTGGAGGTTTCATAATACCCGTAAAGTCCCCGGCCATCCTACAATCTAAGCGTGATGCCCTCAATCCCTCTATCAATGAACCTACCAGGTACAACCCCAAATCCGTAAACACGGGCACCCTCATAGATCTCATCCTAACTAACTCACCCTCCAAATACACCTCTGTCATTTCTTCACCATAATTCAAGTCATGTGTTTGTATCAGGCGTTGCTTTAGGCGCCTGTGTCTGGAGATCATACCATATTATATTAGTACCAGGGGGTAGATTAGTAGAGATCATACCATATTATATTAGTACCAGGGGGTAGATTAGTAGAGATCATACCATATTATATTAGTACCAGGGGGTAGATTAGTAGAGATCATACCATATTATATTAGTACCAGGGGGTAGATTAGTAGAGATCATACCATATTATATTAGTACCAGGGGGTAGATTAGTAGAGATCATACCATATTATATTAGTACCAGGGGGTAGATTAGTAGAGATCATACCATATTATATTAGTACCAGGGGTAGATTAGTAGAGATCATACCATATTATATTAGTACCAGGGGGTAGATTAGTAGAGATCATACCATATTATATTAGTACCAGGGGGGTAGATTAGTAGAGATCATACCATATTATATTAGTACCAGGGGTAGATTAGTAGAGATCATACCATATTATATTAGTACCAGGGGGTAGATTAGTAGAGATCATACCATATTATATTAGTACCAGGGGGTAGATTAGTAGAGATCATACCATATTATATTAGTACCAGGGGGTAGATTAGTAGAGATCATACCATATTATATTAGTACCAGGGGGTAGATTAGTAGAGATCATACCATATTATATTAGTACCAGGGGGTAGATTAGTAGAGATCATAGTTGTCGTAGCATCATGCAGTGTAATGTCTGGTCTCTGTCTGATTCACTTCATTTACCTCAGATCATTATCTTACTTCAGTCTGTTGCACCAAGTCATATAGTTCCATTGACATGGCTGACATTTCATAACGTCTCCTGGCCAACCAATTTACAAACTGTTCAAAATGTCAAGTTTCAAAGTGGTTAGGGTTCAATTCAGGCATTAACTCCAAAGGTTAAGGTAAAGGTTAAGGTTTGGGAAAGGCTTAAAACAAAAATATACCAAACAACTTTGTATCACATCAACTATCCCTGTTCACAATGCCCTGTTCACAATGCCCTGTTCACAATGCCCTGTTCACAATGCCCTGTTCACAATGCCCTGTTCACAATGCCCTGTTCACAATGCCCTGTTCACAATGCCCTGTTCACAATGCCCTGTTCACAATGCCCTGTTCACAATACCCTGTTCACAATGCCCTGTTCACAATGCCCTGTTCACAATGCCCTGTTCACAATGCCCTGTTCACAATGCCCTGTTCACAATGCCCTGTTCACAATGCCCTGTTCACAATGCCCTGTTCACAATGCCCTGTTCACAATGCCCTGTTCACAATGCCCTGTTCACAATACCCTGTTCACAATGCCCTGTTCACAATGCCCTGTTCACAATGCCCTGTTCACAATGCCCTGTTCACAATGCCCTGTTCACAATGCCCTGTTCACAATGCCCTGTTCACAATGCCCTGTTCACAATGCCCTGTTCACAATGCCCTGTTCACAATGCCCTGTTCACAATGCCCTGTTCACAATGCCCTGTTCACAATGCCCTGTTCACAATGCCCTGTTCACAATGCCCTAGCAAAAAATATATATATTTTGAAGGTAACAGAGCTCACTGTTTCCCTTAGTGGCCTGATTACAGGTATCACCCGTTGTCCTCAGACAGGGATGGACGTTGAATACTAACTCATATCACGGGTGACCTGGCTGCCTAAATGTGCCAGATGTGCTGATGTTTTAATTCTCTGGTTAAGTGGTGGGACTGAGGGACGAGAGAGAGAAATAACAACGTAATCGACAGACTGTTTTCTGCTCTGTGTCTCTCATGTCTTCACTCTCTGCACGGTGACCACAGTGCAGAAATAAATAAGGACTTGACTGGCTTATTATCCAAAGCCATTTTCTTCATTCCTTTCTACCCGCGAGCTCCATTCTCCACCACCACCCACCTCTATCTACAACACACTGTACATTAGTACCACTAGAGAGGTCTAGACCTTCCTTCTCTCCCTCTTCTCTTTCTTCCCCACTCTCCTCTCCTCTCCTCTCTACTCCTCTCCTCCTCTTCTTTCCTCCTCTCCACTCCTCTCCTCTCCTCCACTCCTCCACTCCTCCCCTCCTCTTCTTTCCTCCTCTCCTCCTCTCCTCTCTCCCTCCTCTCCTCTTCCTCCTCTCTCTCTCTCTCCTCCTCTTCTTTCCTCCTCCTCCTCCTCTCCTCTCCTCTCCTCTCCTCCTCTCCTCTCCTCTCCTCTCCTCTCCTCTCCTCTCCTCTCCTCTCCTCTCCTCTCTCTCCTCTCCTCTCCTCTCCTCTCCTCTCCTCTCCTCTCCTCTACACCCCTCTCTTTCTCTTCTTACCTGTCTTTGTCTGCATCTCACTTTTCCCATTGCACCCTCCCCCCAAGCTGTCAGACATAGTGCATCATGGGAGATGTAAAGCCAGCAATTTGTCCTGCTTGTGCTCTAATAGTGGTCCATTAGCAATGGCACATTTCTGATGCTTTTAAAAGCCTCTCACACCATCTGATAACACACCTCTCTCCTGAGAGCAAGAGCTCAGCTCCTCTGCACCACACTCACACATTTTACATTGACATTTTAGTCATTTAGCGGACACTTTTATCCAGAGAGACTTATGGCACACAGCACCCTTTCACCTTTCTAGTGCATCTAAATGAACACCTAGTGAAACCTTAACCTTGACCACAGACATGAATTAGCCAGGAATGGCCTTAACACTGCAATTAGTGAGGGAATAATTACATTTATAACTTTGGCCATGGGAGGTGAAACTAGGAAGGGATTTGTACAAGAAGTGTGTGTGTGTGTTTTGTTGGTATAATGAATTCCTTATTAAGATAATTAACAAGGGTACAGTCATAAATGAGACAGAGACACAGAGACACAGACAGACAGACAGACAGACAGACAGACAGACAGACAGACAGACAGACAGACAGACAGACAGACAGACAGACAGACAGACAGACAGACAGACAGAAGCCTCAGGACCAGAACATCCAATCAGTCAAAGTAAACCAAATTACAACACAGTCAAAACAAAACCACATGACTTATTGGGAAACACAAGCACAAAATAAAATGCAGTGCTATTGGTCCCTAAATCGACAGTACACCGTGGCAAACTATTTGACCATGGTTACTGATCAAAACCTTGACAAAGTACAGGCTCAGTGAGTGCAGCTACTGAGAAGGGTGGACACAAGAAAATCTGGTTACCTGTAGAAGAAAGGCTGTGCAACCACTGCACCACAGTAGAACAAAAGTGTGTTCTGAGGAGACTATAATACCAAAGACAGATCTCTTCCTCTCTCCTCCAATCATTTCCCCCTACCCTCTACTCAACTCTCCTCCACAGTTCTCCTCCTCTCCCACTCCCCAGATGTCCCTCTCTCCTCTCTTCCTCTCCCCCCCTCCTCTCTTCCTCTCCCCCTCTCCTCTCCCCAGCTCTCTTCTCCCCAGCTCTCCTCTCCCAGCTCTCCCCTCTCCTCTCCCCAGCTCTCCTCTCCCAGCTCTCCCCCTCTCCTCTCCCCAGCTCTCTTCTCCCCAGCTCTCTCTCCCCAGCTCTCCCGGTCTCCTCTCCCCGGCCCTCTTCTCCCCAGCTCTCCCGCTCTCCTCTCCCCAGCTCTCTTCTCCCCAGCTCTCCCTCTCTCCTCTCTTCCTCTCCCCATCTCCTCTCCCCAGCTCTCCCACTCTCTTCTCCCCTCTCCTTCCCCAACCCCCCAACTCTTCCCCTCTCCCCCATCTCCTCCCCTAGGTCTTTCCTTCTTCTCCCTCCTTCCCCAGATTTTCTCCTCTCCTCTCCTCTCCTCTCCTCTCCTCTCCTCTCCTCTCCTCTCCTCTCCTCTCCTCTCCTCTCCTCTCCTCTCCTCTCCTCTCCTCTCCTCTCCTCTCCTCTCCTCTCCTCTCCTCTCCTCTCCTCTCCTCTCCTCTCCTCTCCTCCTCCCCTCCACCAGCTTCTTCCCCTCTCCTCTTCCCCTCTCCTCCCTCCAGTTTACACTTCAATCTCTTCCTCTACATATCTCCTCTACTTGTCTCCTCTTTACTTCTCTCCTTCTCTTCCCCTCTCTTCTCCCCACTCCTCATTTGTCAGTAGAATAATCATCAGAGCTCTCTCTCTCTCTCTCTCTCTCTCTATATATATATATATATATATATATATATATATATATATATATATTTAAATATATATCTCTATCTCTCTGTCTCTCTACATCTCTCTCTTTATCTCTCTCTCTAACCACAGACTATACTAGTCCTTCTCCTCTGAGCTCCCATGTGTTAGGAGGAGGACTTGATGAGAGAGAAAACTGCTTTGATAAACTAAAACTCTCACAGGACATCTCTCTCTCTCTCTAGTCTAGGATTCAGGGAGCTATATTTAACCCAGAAGCAGAATAAAACTGACTAATTTGGCAACTGGACGCAAACATGCAAAAGCAATGTACAACATTGTGTCTGTGTGTTAATGATCATTATGCTACTTCAAGTTATTGACTCATGTCAACACTAGCACTTGTCTTTCAGGCCCAGAGGACGTAGCCTAACTAATGATCCCTCTCAGATCCTCCAGCCCAGTTCTACATTTATTTATATGAAAGTGCAGATGGCAGGAAATAAGTCATTAAGCTGAATTATCTCATTTCAAACCAAACCCTGAGGGCTCCATGGACACACACACACACACACACACACACACACACACATATATACGCAGGCATGCACACATACACACACGCAGGCACACATACACACACGCACACACACACTGCAGAGGTAACAACAGAGCAGAAGGGTTTGTGCTCAGCAGTGGTTTCATCCAGCATTGAGAGATAAAGATATGATAGGATAAATCTCTTCTACTACACAGTCTGCGTATGTGTGTGTGTGAGAGTAGGTATGTGTGTGTGAGTGTGTGTGTGTGTGTGTGTGTGTGTGTGTGTGTGTGTGTGTGTGTGTGTGTGTGTGTGTGTGAGAGTAGGTATGTGTGTGTGTGTGTGTGTGTGTGTGTGTGTGTGTGTGTGTGTGAGAGTGGGTCTGTTTGTGTATGTGTGTGTGAGATGTGTATCTTAGCCTTTGGCTCATGTTACCACTCGCAATGCTAAAGGAATGAAATAATAAATGAAAGTGTTGGGAGTGGAGGAGAGAGGGATAAGAAGGAAGGGGAGGGAGGGAAAAGGAGAGGGGAGGAGAGAGGAGTAATGAGAGGAGAGGAGAGGAGAGGAGAGGAGAGGAGAGGAGAGGGAGGAGAGGAGAGGAGAGGAGAGGAGAGGAGAGGAGAGGAGAGGAGAGGAGAGGAGAGGAGAGAGGAGAGGAGAGGAGAGGAGAGGAGAGGAGAGGAGAGGAGAGGAGAAAAGAGGAGAGGAGAGAAGAGGAGAGGAGACAGAAGGAGAGAGGAGAGAAGGAGAGAGAGAGTAGGAGATAAAGAGAGAAGGAGAGAGGAAAGAAGGAGAGAGGGGAGAGAGAGAGTAGGAGATAGAGAGAAGAAGAGAGGAGAGAAGGGGAGAGAGAGAGGAGAGAGAGAGTAGGAGATAAAGAGAGAAGTAGACAAAGAGAAGGAGGAGAGAAGGAGATAAAGAGAAGGCGAGAGGAGAAAGGAGAGAAGGAGAGAGAGAGTAGGAGATGAAGAGAGAAGGAGAGAGGAGAGAAGGAGGGGGAGAGGAGAGAATGAGAGAGAAGGAAATAAATAACAACCTAAAACTAAAAAGTTCTCAGCCTGGAGACCCTTCCCTAACATACATGTCCACACGCCCCCAGCACAACCTATGAGACAGTTGCATTATGGTGTAGAGCCACCATCAATTCCCCTCAGTCGTCAATCAAACCCTATCTTGGAGCCATACACATCTTTATTCACCATTGACCACAACAGAACAGAACAGACAGCCAGCAAACACACACATTCTCCCTGACCAGACTGACCAAACCACCCCCTTACCCTCTCCTCTACCTGACCAGACTGACCAAACCACCCCCCTTACCCTCTCCTCTCCTCTACCTGACCAGACTGACCAGACTGTCTTTCAAAGATAAATCATAAAAATCCAATTAACTTCACAGATCTTCATTGTAAAGAGTTTAACTTCATATGGCTGCAGGGGCAGTATTGAGTAGCTTGGATGAAAAGGTGCCCATTGTAAACGGCCAGCTCCTCAGTCTCAGTTGCTAATATATGCATATTATTATTAGTATTGGATAGAAAACACTCTAAAGTTTCCAAAAGTGTCAAAATATGGTCTGTGAGTATAACAGAACTGATATTGCAGGCGAAACCCTGAGGAAAATCTAACCAGGAAGTGGCTTCTATTTTGAAAACGACATGTTCCATAGCCTGCCTTCGCTCCATTTAAAGGGATATCAACCAGATTCCTTTTCCTATCGCTTCCTCAAGGTGTCAACAGTCTTCAGACAAAGTTTCAGGCTTTTATTTTGAAAACTGAGCCAGAACGATAACATTGCGTCAAGTGGTCACATGAGTTTTGCTCGCGCAACAGAGTTTGGACAGCTATTGCTTTTCCCTCTCCTACTGTGAAAGACATTTGCGGTTGATATATTATCGATTATATATTTTAGAAACAACCTGAGGATTGATTATAAAAAATGTTTGACATGTTTCTGTGGACATTATGGAAACTATTTGGAATTTGTCTGCGTTGTCTTTGGTATTTTGGATATAAAAATAATCTTTATGGAACAAAAGGAACATTTGTTGTGTAACTGGGAGTCTCGTGAGTGAAAACATCCGAAGATCATCAAAGGGAAACGATTCATTTGATTGCTTTTCTGATTTTCATGACCAAGCTACTTAATGCTTAGTGTACTTAATGTTTTGTCGTGCGATCGATAAACTTACACAAACGCTTGGATTGCTTTCGCTGTAAAGCGAAAGCATTCAAGGTCACAGTTATGAAATATTAGGACACTAAAGAGGTCTTTCTACTGACTCTGAAAAACACCAAAAGAAAGATGCCCAGGATGCTCATCTGCGTGAACGTGCCTTAGGCATGCTGCAAGGAGGCATAAAGACTGCAAATGTGGCCAGGGCAATAAATTTCAATGTCCTTACTGTGAGATACCTAAGACAGCGCTACAGGGAGACAGGACAGACAGCTGATCGTCCTCGCAGTGGCAGACCACGTGTAACAACACCTGCACAGGATCGGTACATTCGAACATCACACCTGCAGGACAGGTACAGGATGGCAACAGCAACTGCCCGAATTACACCAGGAATGTACAATCCCTCCATCAGTGCTCAGACTGTCCGCAATAGGCTGAGAGAGGCTGGACTGTGGGCTTGTAGGCCTGTTGTAAGGCAGGTCCTCACCAGATATCACCGACAA
>NC_056453.1:33400031-33467531 GCF_018296145.1 Oncorhynchus tshawytscha
TGTTTACCGTATTTAAAAAAACATAAAGTACATATATTTATTTAATTATTTAACCTTTATTTAACTAGGCAAGTCATTTAAGAACAAATTATTATTTACATTGACGACCTACACCAGCCAAACCCGGATGATACTGGGCCAAATGTTCACCACCCTATTGGACTCCCAATCACGGCCAGTTGTGATACAGCCTGGATTCTAACCAGGGTGTCCGTCGTGACGCTCCGGGAGCTCCATTCTTGTGTATTTTATTTTATCTCTTGTGTTACTTAAACATTTTTTTTTTTTTTAACTCTGCATCATTGGGAAAGTTTTGTAAGCTGTAAGGTAGTGGCAGGTAGCCTAGTGGTTAGTAACAAGTAATTAAAGAGCAGCAGAAAAATAACAATAGCGAGACTATATACAGGGGGGTGCCGGTACAGAGTCAATGTGTGGGAGCACTGGTTAGTTGAGGTAGATGTACATGTAGATAGAGTTATTAAAGTGACTATGCATAGATGACAGAGTAGCAGCGGTGTAAAGAATGGCTGAGGGGGGTACTGCAAATAGTCTGTGTAGCCATTTTACTAGATGTTCAGGAGTCATGGCTTGGGGGTAGAAGCTGTTTAGAAGCCTCTTAGTGCCTTGTGGTCGGAGGCCGAGCAGTTGCAACCAGTCAGAATGCTCTCGATGGTGCAGCTGTAGAACCTTTTGAGGATCTGAGGACCCATGTCAAATATTTTCAGTCTCCTGAGGGGAATAGTTTTGGTCGTGACATCTTCACGACTGTCTTGGCGTGTTTGGACCATGTTAGTTTGTTGGTGATGTGGACACCAAGGAACTTGAAACTCTCAACCTGCTCCACTACAGCCCCGTTGATGAGAATGGGGGCGTGCTCGGTCCACTTTTTCCTGTGGTCCACAATCATCTCGTTAATCTTGATCACGTTGAGGGAGAGGTTGTTGTCCTCGGCGCATGTGATGAATAAACATTTATTTAATTTGATTTTAATTAGTAATAAAATGTCTCTGCCACATCTGCCAACACTGAACGAGCACTTAATATTCTAAATTACACAGCTATCTTTTTCTGTCTTTAATTGCATTTCATAGGGATTGCATTCGAATATATAGTCTTCCTATCAAAATGCCACTAAGTTCAAAAATCAAAGGTGTCTTACAGACTGACAGTAAAATGATTAAGAGTACTGTTCTGGTCTAGCTGTAGTCTCTAGCTGTAGTCTCTCTCTCTCTCTGACTGGCAGGATCATCACGACCAATCCATCTGTTCTCAGTGACAAGTGCGATGATGACATTTTACTGAGGAGAGGAAAAGAGAGGAAAAGGAGAGGAAAGGAGAGGAAAGGAGAGGAAAGGAGGGGAAAGGAGAGGAAAGGAGAGGAAAGGAGAGGAAAGGAGAGGAAAGGAGGGGAAAATAGAAGAAAGGAGAGGAAAAGAGAGGAAAGGAGAGGAAAGGAGAGGAAAGGAGAGGAAAGGAGGGGAAAATAGAAGAAAGGAGAGGAAAAGAGAGGAAAAGGAGAGGAAAGGAGAGGAAAGGAGAGGAAAGGAGAGGAAAGGAGAGGAAAATAGAAGAAAGGAGAGGAAAGGAGAGGAAAGGAGAGGAAAGGAGAGGAAAGGAGGGGAAAGGAGATGAAAGGAGGGGAAAGGAGGGGAAAGGAGAGGAAAGGAGAGGAAAGGAGAGGAAAATAGAAGAAAGGAGAGGAAAGGAGAGGAAAGGAGAGGAAAGGAGGGGAAAGGAGAGGAAAGGAGGGGAAAGGAGGGGAAAGGAGAGGAAAGGAGAGGAAAGGAGAGGAAAGGAGGGGAAAGGAGAGGAAAGGAGAGGAAAGGAGAGGAAAGGAGAGGAAAGGAGGGGAAAATAGAAGAAAGGAGAGGAAAAGAGAGGAAAAGGAGAGGAAAATAGAAGAAAGGAGGGGAAAAGAGAGGAAAGGAGAGGAAAGGAGAGGAAAGGAGAGGAAAGGAGAGGAAAGGAGGGGAAAGGAGAGGAAAGGAGGGGAAAGGAGAGGAAAGGAGGGGAAAAGAGAGGAAAGGAGAGGAAAGGAGGGGAAAATAGAAGAAAGGAGGGGAAAAGAGAGGAAAGGAGAGGAAAGGAGGGGAAAGGAGAGGAAAGGAGTGGAAAGGAGGGGAAAGGAGAGGAAAGGAGAGGAAAATAGAAGAAAGGAGGGGAAAAGAGAGGAAAGGAGAGGAAAGGAGAGGAAAGGAGAGGAAAGGAGGGGAAAGGAGAGGAAAGGAGAGGAAAGGAGGGGAAAGGAGAGGAAAGGAGGGGAAAGGAGAGGAAAGGAGGGGAAAAGAGAGGAAAGGAGAGGAAAGGAGGGGAAAATAGAAGAAAGGAGGGGAAAAGAGAGGAAAGGAGAGGAAAGGAGGGGAAAGGAGAGGAAAGGAGTGGAAAGGAGAGGAAAAGAGAGGAAAGGAGGGGAAAAGAGAGGAAAGGAGGGGAAAGGAGAGGAAAGGAGGGGAAAAGAGAGGAAAGGAGAGGAAAGGAGGGGAAAGGAGAGGAAAGGAGAGGAAAATAGAAGAAAGGAGGGGAAAAGAGAGGAAAGGAGAGGAAAGGAGGGGAAAATAGAAGAAAGAAGGGGAAAAGAGAGGAAAGGAGAGGAAAGGAGGGGAAAGGAGAGGAAAGGAGAGGAAAGGAGAGGAAAGGAGGGGAAAGGAGGGGAAAAGAGAGGAAAGGAGAGGAAAGGAGGGGAAAGGAGAGGAAAGGAGGGGAAAAGAGAGGAAAGGAGGGGAAAGGAGAGGAAAGGAGAGGAAAGGAGAGGAAGGAGGGGAAAAGAGAGGAAAGGAGGGGAAAGGAGAGGAAAGGAGGGGAAAAGAGAGGAAAGGAGAGGAAAGGAGAGGAAAGGAGAGGAAAGGAGGGGAAAGGAGGGGAAAAGAGAGGAAAGGAGAGGAAAGGAGGGGAAAGGAGAGGAAAGGAGAGGAAAGGAGAGGAAAAGAGAGGAAAGGAGAGGAAAGGAGGGGAAAGGAGAGGAAAGGAGAGGAAGGGAGAGGAAAGGAGGGGAAAGGAGAGGAAAGGAGAGGAAAGGAGAGGAAAGGGGGTGAAAGGAGGGGAAAAGAGAGGAAAGGAGAGGAAAGGAGGGGAAAGGAGAGGAAAGGAGAGGAAAGGAGAGGAAGGGAGGGGAAAAGAGAGGAAAGGAGAGGAAAGGAGAGGAAGGGAGGGGAAAAGAGAGGAAAGGAGGGGAAAGGAGAGGAAAGGAGGGGAAAAGAGAGGAAAGGAGAGGAAAGGAGAGGAAAGGAGAGGAAAGGAGGGGAAAGGAGAGGAAAGGAAAGGAAAAGGAGAGGAAATGAGAGGAAAGGAGGGGAAAGGAGAGGAAAGGAGAGGAAAGGAGGGGAAAGGAGAGGAAAGGAGAGGAAAGGAGAGGAAAGGAGAGGAAAGGAGAGGAAAGGAGGGGAAAGGAGAGGAAAGGAGAGGAAAGGAGAGGAAAGGAGAGGAAAGGAGGGGAAAGGAGAGGAAAGGAGAGGAAAGGAGAGGAAAGGAGAGGAAAGGAGGGGAAAGGAGGGGAAAGGAGGGGAAAGGAGAGGAGGTCATCAATTGATGTTGATGCAACATAATTGAAGTGATCATTGAAAAGGATCATTCTGAGAGCCATCTTCTGAGGTGAATACAATGTGCAGCATAGTTAGTCCTGCACACAGCCTGAAATATTCATCTAACAGAATAAAGACCATCTCACACTCAATGAATTTTCATCAACTCTGCAGGAACGTTTGGCATTGACCAAATAATGAAGAGCTACAACTGGAGACGCCTGACACAACCCCCCCCCCACACACACACACACACAGGAAATGCATTCCATGGTAACATTCCATGGGAACATTCCATGGTAACATTCCATGGTAACATTCCATGGTAAGGTGTAAGATGAGAACCAAAAAAAGAGGGAAAGACCTGGAAGGAGCGAGGGAGTCAAACAGGGAGTTGAACAGGGAGTCGAAGTGGGAGTCGAAGTGAGAGTCGAACAGAGAGTCGAACAGAGAGTCGAACAGAGAGTCGAACAGAGAGTCGAACAGAGAGTCGAACAGGGAGTCGAACAGGGAGTCGAAGTGGGAGTCGAACAGAGAGTCGAACAAAGAGTCGAACAGAGAGTCGAACAGAGAGTCGAACAGAGAGTCGAACAGAGAGTCGAACAGGGAGTCGAACAGAGAGTCGAACAGAGAGTCGAACAGAGAGTCGAACAGAGAGTCGAACAGAGAGTCGAACAGAGAGTCGAACAGAGAGTCGAACAGAGAGTCGAACAGGAGTCGAACAGGAGTTGAAGTGGGAGTCGAACAGAGAGTCGAACAAAGAGTTGAACAGAGAGTCGAACAGAGAGTCGAACAGAGAGTCGAACAGAGAGTCGAACAGAGAGTCGAACAGGGAGTCGAACAGAGAGTCGAACAGAGAGTCGAACAGAGAGTCGAACAGAGAGTCAAACAGAGAGTCGAACAGGGAGTCGAACAGAGAGTTGAAGTGGGAGTCGAACAGAGAGTCGAACAGGGAGTCGAACAGGGAGTCGAACAGGGAGTTGAAGTGGGAGTCGAACAGAGAGTCGAACAGGGAGTTGAAGTGGGAGTCGAACAGGGAGTTGAAGGAGGAAGAACAGAGGAATGGGAGAAGGATGGAGGAGTAGAAGAAAGGGGGCCGGTTAAGGATGGGTGGTGGGAGCAGCTGACTGGCCAGTTAAAGGAATGTCTCTGTGTTCATAATTGCTCCTGGATTCTGATTATTTCCCTCTCTCGTTCACTCTGTTTGGATAGAGGAATGAAAAGGCAGATTGCCAATGGGTTACCTAGCAGCAGTGTGTGATTTGTGTGTGCTTATGCATGTGTGTAGATAGCCAAAGGGTTACCTAGCAGCAGTGGAGTGTGTGGTTTGTGTGTGCTTATGCATGTGTGTAGATAGCCAAAGGGTTACCTAGCAGCAGCAGGGGGGTGGGAATCTTTTCCGGGCGGTGTACTGTTTTAAGTAATATGGTGAAGCCTGCGCAGAGTTCCTACCCCCCCCCCATTTTTGGGCTGGAACTCAGTCGAGCTTTCAACTTACTCTTGAAATGTAGGATGCACAAGGTGACATTTCAGAACTCATTAGTGCATCTGCACAGGATGTCCCCCAATGACGGAGGGGCCCTGAGTGAAAACGACACAGTCCTCTGGCGCACAGATGACCCAGGTTCTAAACCAGTTGGTCACACTTCACCCTTAAAACAACAAAAGGCACATTATCACACCAGCGCTGCTGAGAACAATGACAACAACAGAGACGATGGACATTTACTTCTGCCTGCCTGTCGGTCCAGACCCCCTGTAGGGCAGCTCTGTGTCTGTGGAGACGGAGGGGCAACTCTGTGTCTGTAGAGACTGAGGGGCAGCTCTGTGCCTGTAGAGACTGAGGGGCAACTCTGTGTCTGTAGAGACTGAGGGGCAGCTCTGTGTCTGTAGAGACTGAGGGGCAGCTCTGTGCCTGTAGAGACTGAGGGGCAACTCTGTGTCTGTAGAGACTGAGGGGCAGCTCTGTGTCTGTAGAGACTGAGGGGCAGCTCTGTGTCTGTAGAGACTGAGGGGCAACTCATTGGTCTTTAGGAGCTGCTTCTCTTTGATGTCTTTGTGAAGGGACCCTCTCTGATGTTCACGGTCATTAACTCTCTCAATCATATCACACAAACACACAAGAGGAGGATAGGGCAAGAGAGCGTGGAAGAGTGAGAGAGATGAAGGGGTGGAGAAAGAGGGAATGAAAGGAGGATAAAAAGAACGGCTACATCACACCCAATTACCAGCTGTAGCAATAAATACCGGCCTTGGCATTGATTAAACACACACACACAACTGAGCATGCACACACACCCTGTCATACACACACACACATACGAGCAGGCAGAAAATGCCAAGTGAGAGAGAGGACCACTTTCACACCCCCATTCCCAGCCCGAAACCTTCACTTGATTTATTTGACCAGACAGGTCAGTTAAGAACAAATTGTTATTTACAATAATGACCTGACCAAGCGTCTATTACCACCTGACCAGGTCGGGGACCAGGCTTCCTGACGCTTTTAAACGTATGGTAACGTGAGACTAATTACCACCTAACACATCCAGCCTAATGTCTTTCATTACTGTGTTGTCTTCATGTTCCTCTTCGTTGTGACCTGCCCTGGTTGTTCAGGCTCAGCGCTGATGGCGTTTTAGCAGCTATCTGTAACTCAGACACACAACCGGCATTGTCTGAGAGGTGTTAGAAAGTCAACATTATTTAAACGTCAGGTTTCAGACATGTTTATTTCCCTTCTCAGACACCACATAACACTAGTGTGTCTCTCAAACGTCTATTCCTATCTTCTCTTTCTCTCTACAACTTCCTCTCATCTTTCTCAGGACATTCTGTCTCTCATAAAGAGCTGCAAAGTAACACTATCTGCAGCATTACAGGCTCATTACAACACCACACACACACACACACACAACACACACACACACACACACACACACACACACGCATATGCACACTACACACAGCTCATCTCAACTCTAAATATTTAAAAGACAATTCCTCGGTTTGTAATTAAAACCAGTGTAGTTGTAACGGTATTCGTCGTCTGAAGATGAGGAAGAGGAATCATCGGACCAAAGCGCAGCATGGTAAGTGTTCATGCTTCATTTAAAACAGAACACTACAACAAAAATAACAACGAGAATAACTGAAACAGTCCTGTAAGGTACTAAACAGATATTAACTACCCACAAAAACCATGTGGGAAAAAGCTACCTAAGTATGGTTCTCCATCAGAGACAATGATAGACAGATGTCCCTGATTGAGAACCATACCCGGCCAAAACAAAGAAATACAAAAACATAGAAAAAAGAACATAGAATGCCCACCCAAATCACACCCTGACCAAACCAAAATAGAGACAAAAAGCTCTAACTGCCTCTCTCTCTCTCACTATCTCTGCCTCAGCCTCCCTCTGCCTCTCTCTCTCTTTATGTTTCTTTGCCTCTCTATTTCTTTCTCTCTTTCTCTCTCTCTTTCTCTCTCAATCCCAAGGCTAGAGCTGCGGAGTGTTAGGAGAACTGTGGAGGAATCCAGAGTAACAATAAGACTGTGGGAATCCTCCATTATAGTCCTAGACCTCTCCCCGACACACACATACACACACACACACACACACACACACACACACACACACACACACACACACACACACACACAGGCACACGCACAGTGGTGTGGGGCTGTGCTTTGGCAAAGTGGGTGGGGTTATATCCTTCCTGTTTGGCCCTGTCCGGGGGTATCATCGGATGGGGCCACAGTGTCTCCTGACCCATCCTGTCTCAGCCTCCAGTATTTATGCTGCAGTAGTTTATGTGTCGGGGGGCTAGGGTCAGTTTGTTATATCTGGAGTACTTCTCCTGTCTTATCCGGTGTCCTGTGTGAATTTAAGTATGCTCTCTCTAATTCTCTCTTTCTCTCTTTCTTTCTCTCTCTCGGAGGACCTGAGCCCTAGGACCATGCCTCAGGACTACCTGGCATGATGACTCCTTGCTGTCCCCAGTCCACCTGGCCGTGCTGCTGCTCCAGTTTCAACTGTTCTGCCTGTGATTATTATTATTTGACCATGCTGGTCATTTATGAACATTTGAACATCTTGGCCATGTTCTGTTATAATCTCCACCCGGCACAGCCAGAAGAGGACTGGCCACCCCACATAGCCTGGTTCCTCTCTAGGTTTCTTCCTAGGTTTTGGCCTTTCTAGCGAGTTTTTCCTAGCCACCGTGCTTCTACACCTGCATTGCTTGCTGTTTGGGGTTTTAGGCTGGGTTTCTGTACAGCACTTTGAGATATCAGCTGATGTACGAAGGGCTATATAAATACATTTGATTTTATCATTTTCATGACTTTATTTTGGTTTGGTCAAGGTGTGAGTTGGGGTGGGCATTTCTATGTTTTGTGTTTCTATGATTTTCTATCTCTATGTTTTGGCGGGTATGGTTCTCAATCAGGGACAGCTGTCTATCATTGTCTCTGATTGGGAACCATACTGAGGCACCCTTTTTTCCCCACCTGTGTTTGTGGGAGGTTGACTTTGTTTAGGGCACATCGCCTTTGAGCTTCACAGTTTGGTTTTGTAGTGTTTATTGTTTTGTTTGGCGTCATTTTTTAGTTAATAAAGAAAATGTAAGTTCACGACGCTGCACCTTGGTCCCCTCCTTTCATCAGCCGTGACAGAAGGGCAGGTTTTGTCTGGGGGAAGACAACACCTTGGTCCCCTCCTTTCATCAGCCGTGACAGAAGGGCAGGTTTTGTCTGGGGAAGACAACACCTTGGTCCCCTCCTTTCATCAGCCGTGACAGAAGGGCAGGTTTTGTCTGGGGAAGACAACACCTTGGTCCCCTCCTTTCATCAGCCGTGACAGAAGGGCAGGTTTTGTCTGGGGAAGACAACACCTTGGTCCCCTCCTTTCATCAGCCGTGACAGAAGGGCAGGTTTTGTCTGGGGGAAGACAACACCTTGGTCCCCTCCTTTCATCAGCCGTGACAGAAGGGCAGGTTTTGTCTGGGGGAAGACAACACCTTGGTCCCCTCCTTTCATCAGCCGTGACAGAAGGGCAGGTTTTGTCTTGGGGAAGACAACACCTTGGTCCCCTCCTTTCATCAGCCGTGACAGAAGGGCAGGTTTTGTCTGGGGAAGACAACACCTTGGTCCCCTCCTTTCATCAGCCGTGACAGAAGGGCAGGTTTTGTCTGGGGAAGACAACACCTTGGTCCCCTCCTTTCATCAGCCGTGACAGAAGGGCAGGTTTTGTCTGGGGGAAGACAACACCTTGGTCCCCTCCTTTCATCAGCTGTGACAGAAGGGCAGGTTTTGTCTGGGGGAAGACAACACCTTGGTCCCCTCCTTTCATCAGCCGTGACAGAAGGGCAGGTTTTGTCTGGGGAAGACAACACCTTGGTCCCCTCCTTTCATCAGCCGTGACAGAAGGGCAGGTTTTGTCTGGGGGAAGACAACACCTTGGTCCCCTCCTTTCATCAGCCGTGACAGAAGGGCAGGTTTTGTCTGGGGAAGACAACACCTTGGTCCCCTCCTTTCATCAGCCGTGACAGAAGGGCAGGTTTTGTCTGGGGAAGACAACACCTTGGTCCCCTCCTTTCATCAGCCGTGACAGAAGGGCAGGTTTTGTCTTGGGGAAGACAACACCTTGGTCCCCTCCTTTCATCAGCCGTGACAGAAGGGCAGGTTTTGTCTGGGGGAAGACAACACCTTGGTCCCCTCCTTTCATCAGCCGTGACAGAAGGGCAGGTTTTGTCTGGGGAAGACAACACCTTGGTCCCCTCCTTTCATCAGCCGTGACAGAAGGGCAGGTTTTGTCTGGGGAAGACAACACCTGGTCCCCTCCTTTCATCAGCCGTGACAGAAGGGCAGGTTTTGTTTGGGGGAAGACAACACCTTGGTCCTCTCCTTTCATCAGCTGTGACAGAAGGGCAGGTTTTGTCTGGGGGAAGACAACACCTTGGTCCCCTCCTTTCATCAGCTGTGGCAGAAGGGCAGGTTTTGTCTGGGGGAAGACAACCATTGCGAAGTAACATACATGACAGAAGTAATGATATTATAACACCCGCAGTACAAACTTAGCAACCAGGAGTCACAGCACGAACAGTATGGTTACTTAACTCTGTTTCCTGTCGGGACCTGTAGGGATACAGGGGTAAACCCTGGGTCTCTCCTCTGTTTCCTGTCGGGACCTGTAGGGATACAGGGGTAAACCCTGGGTCTCTCCTCTGTTTCCTGTCGGGACCTGTAGGGATACAGGGGTAAACCCTGGGTCTCTCCTCTGTTTCCTTCCGCTAAACAAGGGTTCAATCCCTCTCTTTATCACAGTGTTTGCTTAGCTGAGCTCTGTAATGCAACCCAAACTTTTGCCCGAACAGAGATTCAGGAGAGGGAAGGAATGTTGTGTGTGTTTGCGTGAGGGAGTGAGCTAAACAGCCACTTCTGATAAACCAAACCTGGGGAGAGCTGTTCTCATTTCAAACATCATTTATTTAACAGTCCCTTGTGTGGCACATCTGACACACACATACAAAGTGACAAAAATGCAGTTTTTTTCTCCAAGCTCCAGACGATCAACCTCATTCCTCGTCTTTTTTCGCTCCCTCCATCCATCCATCCCTCCCTCCTATCAGATGGATGGAGTGCTTTGTCACCCGGTGCGGTGCAGCCTGCAATATTCATCTAACAGAATGAAGCCCATCTCACACTCAATGAATTTTCATCAACTCTGCGGGAAGGTTTGGCATTGACCAACTAATGAAGAGCTACAGCTGGAGACGCCTGACACACACCCCCACAAACACACACAAACACACAGGCATTATCCAGCCTGGGACAGGGTCTTTGTTCGTGTCGTTTGAGTCTGACAGTGATTCATGACGAAAGGGGGTCACGCTACACCAGATACACACACACACACACACACACACACACACACACACACACACACACACACACACACACACACACACACACACACACACACACACACACCCAAACACAAACACACACACACACACACACCCAAACAAACACACCCAAACACACACACACACCCAAACACACACACACACCCAAACACACACACACACACACACACCCACACCCAAACAAACACACCCAAAACACACACACACACACACACATACACCCAAACACACACACCCAAACACACTCACACACACCCAAACACTCACACACACTCACACACACTCACACACACACACACACACACACACACACGGAAAGAAAGGTTACAACTCCAAACACATGGACAAAGAAAGGTTACTAGCCCATCAAAAATGACACTGACAACACCAGTGGTTTGACCTTCAGAGGTGGTGGATATCAGGGTTGAGGTCAATTCCATTGCAATTCAATGCTGGGGATGAATTGAAACCCCCCAATTGAAAACATTACAATTATTTATATTTTTCAATTCTCTCCCTGAATAAACAGGGTGTGTGAATAAACAGGGTGTGTGAATAAACAGGGTGAGTGTGTGCACGTGCGTGGTCTATCACTGCCACACCTAAAGACAGAGGGAGATTGCCATGCCCTTTGCAGTGCCAGATGTGTCTGTATGGGCATGATGAATCCACCACATCAAACATCCAAACATCTACAGTACCATCTACCATTACCTTGTTTGTTTCACATTCCTTCATAGGCCCTAGTTTAACTGTTAATCCACTGTACCTTTTTCCCAACTACTGGTTTCAAACACACACACACACACACACACACAAAAACACACACACACACACACACACACACACACACACACACACACACACACACACACACACACACACACACACACACACACACACACACACACACACACACCCAACACACACACACACACACACACAGGGAATAGCTTTCCTCTAAACACACACAAATCCAGTGCGGGTATTAGCCTGCTGCTAGGAGGTGATACGTCGTGTGGCCCAGGACAGACCAGATACAGAAACATGATACATGGTCTACTAATGTGGAGGGGGACAGAGGAGGGAGGATATGGACAGACAGATGGACAGACATACAGGACCTCTGATGATACAGTTGAGGAGGGAGAAAGGGGTTGAGGGAGGAGGAGAGGGAGAAATTAGGGCTCTACAGTGCAACCATTTTACTTGCACATGGACCTAAATATTTTGCCGTGCGACGTGGTGCAGTGCATCTAGAAAATAATCACCCAACTGATAAATGTTGCAATGATTACTTCCTGTACCACAGTCCTGAGTGCCATGGAGAATTGAGAATTACTACCCTGAGAATTACTTCCTGTACCACAGCCCTGAGTGTCATGGAGAATTACTTCCTGTACCACAGCCCTGAGTGCCATGGAGAATTACTTCCTGTACCACAGCCCTGAGTGTCATGGAGAATTACTTCCTGTACCACAGCCCTGAGTGTCATGGAGAATTACTTCCTGTACCACAGCCCTGAGTGTCATGGAGAATTACTTCCTGTACCACAGCCCTGAGTGTCCTGGAGAATTACTTCCTGTACCACAGCCCTGAGTGTCATGGAGAATTACTTCTTGTACCACAGCCCTGAGTGTCATGGAGAATTACTTCCTGTACCACAGCCCTGAGTGTCATGGAGAATTACTTCCTGTACCACAGCCCTGAGTGTCATGGAGAATTACTTCCTGTACCACAGCCCTGAGTGTCATGGAGAATTACTTCCTGTACCACAGCCCTGAGTGTCATGGAGAATTACTTCCCTGTACTACAGCCCTGAGTGTCATGTAGAATTACTTCCTGTACCACAGCCCTGAGTGTCATGGAGAATTACTTCCTGTACCACAGCCCTGAGTGTCATGGAGAATTACTTCCTGTACTACAGCCCTGAGTGTCATGGAGAATTACTTCCCTGTACCACAGCCCTGAGTGTCATGGAGAACACACTGAGCACAGATTCATGAATGCCATGGAGAACACACTGAGCACAGATTCATGAATGCCATGGAGAACACACTGAGCACAGATTCATGAATGCCATGGAGAACACACTGAGCACAGATTCATGAATGCCATGGAGAACACACTGAGCACAGATTCATGAATGCCATGGAGAACACACTGAGCACAGATTCATGAATGCCATGGAGAACACACTGAGCACAGATTCATGAATGCCATGGAGAACACACTGAGCACAGATTCATGAATGCCATGGAGAACACACTGAGCACAGATTCATGAATGCCATGGAGAACACACTGAGCACAGATTCATGAATGCCATGGAGAACACACTGAGCACAGATTCATGAATGCCATGGAGAACACACTGAGCACAGATTCATGAATGCCATGGAGAACACACTGAGCACAGATTCATGAATGCCATGGAGAACACACTGAGCACAGATTCATGAATGCCATGGAGAACACACTGAGCACAGATTCATGAATGCCATGGAGAACACACTGAGCACAGATTCATGAATGCCATGGAGAACACACTGAGCACAGATTCATGAATGCCATGGAGAACACACTGAGCACAGATTCATGAATGCCATGGAGAACACACTGAGCACAGATTCATGAATGCCATGGAGAACACACTGAGCACAGATTCATGAATGCCATGGAGAACACACTGAGCACAGATTCATGCTTCCACCATTACTATAAAGAAAGCGTCTTGTTACATCAAATATTATTTTGTGCTCCTACATTTTTCCACTAAGTGCACGTGCTCCTTGCAAAAATGGTCAGCATAGAGCCTTGGAATTATGGGAAACTATACGTGTATATGGAGGCGATGTGCACATAAACACATACACACACACAGTGAGTCATCTCTAAGTCATTTCTACATTTTTATTCAAGCTGAGATATTAATGATTCCACTGAGATGTCTAGTATCAACCACAAAACCGAATCACATTACTGAACAATCACACACACACACAACACATTACACACACACACACACACACACACACACACACACACACACACACACACACACACACACACACACACACACACACACACACACACACACACACACCCTAAGTCATACACACCACACACACCCTAATCCCTACTGAACAATCTAACAAGACTGAACAGTCATACACACCACACACATTAATCACAATATAGAGCGTGAGAGAGTGGAGAGCCGAAGAGAAGAGCAGTAGAGAAGAGGAGAAGAGGTTGAGAGGAAATGCGAGAGAACAGGCCTCTTGTTAGTTCCATGGTAAATAGAGATACTGTACTCCTGGTAGAGAGGTCTCCTCATCCACCCACACTGTCCCTATATACACACTCATATCCAATCAACACACATTACTACAACTATTACATAGCCCCACCACACACTCTCCTGTTGAAATCATCACTAAGAGAACAATGGGTGCTTTATACAGGCTGGTGATAACATCAAGCCACTAGCAGAGTAATTACAGCACATTATCACTTGACATTTTTACTTTAACAGTTAGTCAGCCACATGATAAGACAATTGTATGACTCTCTCTCACCCTGCAGCTCTTTCTGCCACTGATACTTCCCGTGTAGGTTGTACCTGTTACGGTAAGTTCACTACATTATTGTCTGATAAGATCTGCTTTCAGACAGGGGGTGGATCATCAGTTATCAGAGAGAGAGAGGGGGAGGTAAAGAAAGAGAGAGAGGGAGAGAGAGGGAGAGAGGGGGTGAGAGAGGTAGAGAGAGAGAGAGAGCAAGAGAGGGAGAGTGAAAGGTTTAGCGGGAGAGAGGGAGACCACCAGAGCTATAGAGGGCCTAAGGGTAATGTAAGTCTCATTTGAATAAAAGGTAATTTTCCCGACTCATCCCTCCATCTGTTTTTTCTTGTCTCTAGCACTCGTTCTCTCTGCCTGGTATGAGTGGGTGAGTGAAAGAGAGGGGTGGGTGAGTGAAAGAGAGGGAGTGGGTGAGTGAAAGAGAGGGAGTGGGTGAGTGAAAGTGAGGGAGTGGGTGAGTGAAAGAGAGGGAGTGGGTGAGTGAAAGAGAGGGAGTGGGTGAGTGAAAGAGAGGGAGTGGTTGAGTGAAAGAGAGGGAGTGGGTGAGTGAAAGAGAGGGAGTGGGTGAGTGAAAGTGAGGGAGTGGGTGAGTGAAAGAGAGGGAGTGGGTGAGTGAAAGAGAGGGAGTGGGTGAGTGAAAGAGAGGGAGTGGGTGCATGAAAGTGAGGGAGTGGGTGAGTGAAAGAGAGGGAGTGGGTGAGTGAAAGAGAGGGAGTGGGTGAGTGAAAGTGAGGGAGTGGGTGAGTGAGTGAAAGAGAGGGAGTGGGTGAGTGAAAGAGAGGGAGTGGGTGAGTGAAAGAGAGGGAGTGGGTGAGTGAAAGAGAGGGAGTGGGTGAGTGAAAGAGAGGGAGTGGGTGAGTGAAAGAGAGGGAGTGGGTGAGTGAAAGAGAGGGAGTGGGTGAGTGAAAGAGAGGGAGTGGGGGTGAATGAAAGTGAAAGAGAGGGGTGAGTGAATGAAATGAGGGAGGGGTGAGTGAGTGAAATAGAGGGAGTGGGTGAGTGAAAGAGAGGGAGTGGGTGAGTGAAAGTGAGGGAGTGGGTGAGTGAAAGTGAGGGAGTGGGTAAGTGAAAGTGAGGGAGTGGGTGAGTGAAAGTGAGGGAGTGGGTAAGTGAAAGTGAGAGTAAAAGAGGGAGAGTTAAAAAGAGGGAGTGGGTGAGTGAATTGTCTTATAAATGACAGAGGAGGGAACAATCACACCCGTCTCTATTGTCCTGTGTCTGTCACGCCTGACCCCTCAACAAACACACACACACACACACATTATGCCACCTCTGTCACGCCTTACCCCTAACGAAATATCCAGGCCCCCTCGTAACCATGGTGACCAAACATGGTTCCAGCCATCGCCTAGCAACCAGGAAACAATGGGTGTCGTGGAAACAGCATCTGCTGTGTAAAGGGCATGGTTTTCTCTAGGGACAGGGACGGGGACGGGGGAGGTGTTGGAACGGAGGAACGGAGAAGAAGGAGAGGGTGATGGGAACAGTATTGGGACATCATAACGTCACAAAGAGGTTTCTGGAAACCAAGCCTGGAGATTGACATCTCTGGTCTCTGGGCTGGCTGGCTAAACTCTGAATGTTTATGGTGTATTATGGTATGTTATGTTGCAATAATGTTAAATTGTCCCTGAATGAAAGAACTGTGAAAGCAGCAGGTCAGCTGAGAACTCGGAAGGAGAGAGAGAGACAGTCGGGAGGAGAGAGAAACAGTCGGGAGGAGAGAGAGATAGTCAGGAGGAGAGAGAGAGACAGTCGGGAAGAGAGAGAGAGACAGTCGGAAGGAGAGAGAGAGAGAGACAGTCGGGAGGAGAGAGAGAGATTGTCGGGAGGAGAGAGGGACAGTCGGGAGGAGAGAAAGACAGTCGGAAGGAGAGAGAGAGACAGTCGGGAGGAGAGAGAGAGACAGTCGGGAGGAGAGAGAGACAGTCGGGGGAGGAGAGAGAGAGACAGTCGGGAGGAGAGAGAGAGACAGTCGGGAGGAGAGAGAGAGACAGTCGGGAGGAGAGAGAGACAGTCGGGAGGAGAGAGAGACAGTCGGGAGGAGAGAGAGAGACAGTCGGGAGGAGAGAGAGAGACAGTCAGGAGGAGAGAGAGAGACAGTCGGGAGGAGAGAGAGAGACAGTCGGGAGGAGAGAGAGAGACAGTCGGGAGAGAGAGAGAGACAGTCGGGAGGAGAGAGAGAGACAGACAGTCGGGAGGAGAGAGAGACAGTCAGGAGGAGAGAGAGAGACAGTCGGGAGGAGAGAGAGAAATAGTCGGGAGGAGAGAGAGACAGTCGGGAGGAGAGAGAGAGACAGTCGGGAGGAGAGAGAGAGAGACAGTCGGGAGGAGAGAGAGAGACAGTCGGGAGGGAGAGAGAGAGACAGTCGGGAGGAGAGAGAGAGACAGTCGGGAGGAGAGAGAGAGACAGTCGGGAGGAGAGAGAGAGACAGTCGGGAGGAGAGAGAGAGACAGTCGGGAGGAGAGAGAGACAGTCAGGAGGAGAGAGAGAGTCGGGAGAGTCGGGAGGAGAGAGAGACAGTCGGGGGAGGAGAGAGAGACAGTCGGGAGGAGAGAGAGACAGTCGGGGGAGAGAGACAGTCGGGAGGAGAGAGAGAGACAGTCGGGAGGAGAGAGAGAGACAGTCGGGAGAGAGAGAGAGACAGTCGGGAGGAGAGAGAGACAGTCGGGAGGAGAGAGAGACAGTCGGGAGGAGAGAGACAGACAGTCGGGAGGGAGAGAGAGACAGTCGGGAGGAGAGAGAGACAGTCGGGAGGAGAGAGAGAGACAGTCGGGAGGAGAGAGAGAGACAGTCGGGAGGAGAGAGAGAGACAGTCGGGAGGAGAGAGAGAGACAGTCGGGAGGAGAGAGAGAGACAGACAGTCGGGAGGAGAGAGAGACAGTCAGGAGGAGAGAGAGAGACAGTCGGGAGAGAGAGAGAAATAGTCGGGAGGAGAGAGAGACAGTCGGGAGGAGAGAGAGACAGTCGGGAGGAGAGAGAGACAGTCGGGAGGAGAGAGAGAGACAGTCGGGAGGAGAGAGAGAGACAGTCGGGAGGAGAGAGAGAGACAGACAGTCGGGAGGAGAGAGAGACAGTCAGGAGGAGAGAGAGAGACAGTCGGGAGGGGAGAGAAATAGTCGGGAGGAGAGAGAGACAGTCGGGAGAGAGAGAGACAGTCGGGGGAGAGAGAGAGACAGTCGGGAGGAGAGAGAGAGACAGTCGGGGGAGAGAGAGAGAGACAGTCGGGAGGAGAGAGAGAGACAGTCGGGAGAGAGAGAGAGACAGTCGGGAGGAGAGAGAGAGACAGTCGGGAGGAGAGAGAGACAGTCAGGAGGAGAGAGAGAAATAGTCGGGAGGAGAGAGAGACAGTCGGGGGAGAGAGAGACAGTCGGGAGGAGAGAGAGACAGTCGGGAGGAGAGACAGTCGGGAGGAGAGAGAGACAGTCGGGAGGAGAGAGACAGACAGTCGGGAGGAGAGAGAGAGACAGTCGGGAGGAGAGAGAGACAGTCGGGAGGAGAGAGAGAGACAGTCGGGAGAGAGAGAGAGACAGTCGGGAGGAGAGAGAGAGACAGTCGGGAGGAGAGAGAGAGACAGTCGGGAGGAGAGAGAGAGACAGTCGGGAGGAGAGAGAGAGACAGTCGGGAGGAGAGAGAGAGACAGTCGGGAGGAGAGAGAGAGACAGTCGGGAGGAGAGACAGTCGGGAGGAGAGAGAGAGACAGTCGGGAGAGAGAGACAGACAGTCGGGAGGAGAGAGAGAGACAGTCGGGAGAGAGAGGACAGTCGGGAGAGAGAGACAGTCGGGAGGAGAGAGAGAGACAGTCGGGAGGAGAGAGAGAGACAGTCGGGAGGAGAGAGAGAGACAGTCGGGAGGAGAGAGAGAGACAGTCGGGAGGAGAGAGAGAGACAGTCGGGAGGAGAGAGAGAGACAGTCGGGAGGAGAGAGAGACAGTCAGGAGGAGAGAGAGAAATAGTCGGGAGGAGAGAGAGACAGTCGGGAGGAGGAGAGAGACAGTCGGGAGGAGAGAGAGACAGTCGGGAGGAGAGAGAGAGACAGTCGGGAGGAGAGAGAGAGACAGTCGGGAGGAGAGAGAGAGACAGACAGTCGGGAGGAGAGAGAGACAGTCAGGAGGAGAGAGAGAGACAGTCGGGAGGAGAGGAGAAATAGTCGGGAGGAGAGAGAGACAGTCGGGGGAGGAGAGAGAGAGACAGTCGGGAGGAGAGAGAGAGACAGTCGGGAGGAGAGAGAGAGACAGTCGGGAGGAGAGAGAGAGACAGTCGGGAGGAGAGAGAGAGACAGTCGGGAGGAGAGAGAGAGACAGTCGGGAGGAGAGAGAGAACAGTCGGGAGGAGAGAGAGACAGTCAGGAGGAGAGAGAGAAATAGTCGGGAGGAGAGAGAGACAGTCGGGAGGAGAGAGAGAGACAGTCGGGAGGAGAGAGAGACAGTCGGGAGGAGAGACAGTCGGGAGGAGAGAGAGAGACAGTCGGGAGGAGAGAGACAGACAGTCGGGAGGAGAGAGAGAGACAGTCGGGAGGAGAGAGAGACAGTCGGGAGGAGAGAGAGAGACAGTCGGGAGGAGAGAGAGAGACAGTCGGGAGGAGAGAGAGAGACAGTCGGGAGGAGAGAGAGAGACAGTCGGGAGGAGAGAGAGAGACAGTCGGGAGGAGAGAGAGAGACAGTCGGGAGGAGAGAGAGAGATAGTCGGGAGGAGAGAGAGAGACAGTCGGGAGGAGAGACAGTCGGGAGGAGAGAGAGAGACAGTCGGGAGGAGAGAGACAGACAGTCGGGAGGAGAGAGAGAGACAGTCGGGAGGAGAGAGAGACAGTCGGGAGGAGAGAGAGAGACAGTCGGGAGGAGAGAGAGAGACAGTCGGGAGGAGAGAGAGAGACAGTCGGGAGGAGAGAGAGACAGTCGGGAGGAGAGAGAGAGACAGTCGGGAGGAGAGAGAGAGATAGTCGGGAGGAGAGAGAGAGACAGTCGGGAATAAAAAACAGAAAATGAAAAGAACCATAGAAGGGTAATTGTTTCTTTTTGTTTACCATTCACCATAACTTCTAGATGTTATTCACTTTACCTTAACTGAGACGTCTCTCAGATAAAACCATCAGTGTGTTAAGCTCCTCTCAGTCTTTGTTGAGGCCCGGTTTTTAGAAAGGATATACTGGCCTGTCACTGTCTCAAAAGCATTAGACCAACAATCTCAGCTGGCTACAGACCAAGATAGCTTACTCAACACTGAACCTACAGGTGATATTTCTCTATGAAAACCAACTGAAGAACACCTCAACTCTTTCTCTGAGACTCGGAGAGATGGTGAGAGCTGACAGTGAGAGAGACAAATAGACAAGTGTCTAAAGGCCGGAAGATACTGTGAACCAGCACAGATAGTGAATATCGACATCTTGCAGGTTTCTAAATGCAGGATGGTGAAGACCACGCAGGTCGCAGAAGGTAAATCGTCTCCATAGTAACATCAGTTATTTCTAAAGGGGAGACAATTGTTGGACTTGTCAGTGGTGCAATGGAGACAGGTTAAGGTACAATATAACAGTCAGATGATATCAGAGGGTCCTCACCTCTTTTAAGGTACAATATAAGAGTCAGATGATATCAGAGGGTCCTCACCTCTTATAGGTTAAGGTACAATATAACAGTCAGATGATATCAGAGGGTCCTTATCTACAGACAATATTTTTAGTGTGTTTTCTATCCTAAGCTGTCAATTACTGCCCCCTAGTCACAAAAGGTTAAGGTACAATATAACAGTCAGATGATATCAGAGGGTCCTTATCTACAGGCTGAATATTGTGATAATAACCCAGTGTAATAACTCAAAAACATAATTATTCTTACAATGTAAGCAAGGTTGTGACATAACACGCCCTTTAAGAGAGAGAGAAAGTGAGAGAGAGAGAGAGAAATAGAGAGTGAGAAAGAGAGAGAGAAACAAGAGAGAGCTCAAGGGTTAGATGAGGGTAAGTGTGTTAGTCTATTGGGCACCAGTCTTAGCTTGTCCATGTGCAAACACTGTCTTTATGAACGGCAGTCCCCCTCTAGTGACTTTATAGACTGTAACCTGCCTGTATCCCCCTACCCCTGACTCTGCCTAAAACTACAGCCACTGGCTATATACACTGGCCTAGTGGAGCTGGCACACACACACGCACACACACGCACGCGCGCTCGCACGCACACACACACGCACGCACGCACGCACGCACGCACGCACACACACACACACACACACACACACACACACACACACACACACACACACACACACACACACACACACACACACACACACACACACACACACACACACACACACACACACTCACACACACACACACACACACACACACATATTCACCGGCCTACAAAACCAGTGGGGAACCAGAGAAGCAGGCCGTTTAAGTTAACCTTACATGGGAAGGAAATAGAAAGAGCATAACAGACATGTTCTTACTGTGTGTGTGTGTGTGTGTGTGTGTGTGTGTGTGTGTGTGTGTGTGTGTGTGTGTGTGTGTGTGTGTGTGTGTGTGTGTGTGTGTGTGTGTGTGTGTGTGTGTGTGTGTGTGTGTGTGTGTGTGTGTGTACATGCATGCGTGCGGCTTCTCCCAGCGTCTCAGAGAGGAGGGTATGTTGGTCCTGTCCCACAGCCGTGAGAACGGCGCTGCAATGGAAAGCAGACGTTTTATGGGCTTCTGACTAACATTATTTTGTGTTTTTTTTAGCTGATCTCAAATGTTTTGTACATAATGTTTCCGCCATAATTTCCTATGACCAAAAAGCACTTCTGGACATCAGAACAGTAATCACACACCTCTATTTGGATGAAGATTTGTACTTCAACAAGTCGGAGTCAGAGGACGTACTGGTCACCCCGGACCAGGCCCTGATCACAGAGACCCGAAAAAGAAAAAGGTGGCATAAGAGAGGCCGACCTGAAGGCACCCTGACAAAACTATGTTGGCGAGTACATAAACTGCCTCTACCCTCCATTCTATTGGCGAACGTACAAATCACCGGAGAACAAACTGGATGAGCTCTGTTCAAGGCCATCCAATCAACAGGACCTGAACAACTGTAATATCCTATGTTTCTCGGCATCGTGTGTAAACAAGGACATGTATAATATACATCTAGCTGGTTTTTCTATTCATCAGCAGGACAGAATGACAGCGTTAGTTAAGCTCAAGGGGGAGGTGAGTGTTTAATAAAAGCTGGTGCGTGATCTCTAATATTAAGGAAGTCTTGAGGTTCTGCTCGCCTGAGTTAGAATACCTCATGATAAGCTGACCACACTATTTACCAAGAGAGTTTTCATCTGTATTTTCCGTAGTTGTCTATTTATCACCACAAACCGATGCTGGCACTAAGATTGCACTCAACGAACTGTATTGGGCCATAAGCAAACAAGAAATAACCATCCAGAAGAGGAACTTCTAGTTGCCGGTGATTTTAATTCAGGACATCTGAATTCTGTCTTACCTCATTTCTACCAGGATGTCACCTGTGCAACTAGAGGTGGGAAAACTCTGGATCACCATTACTCCACACACAGAAAGGCATACAAAGCTCGCCCTCCATTTGGCAAATCTGAACATTAATCTACACTCTTGATTCCTGCTTAGAAGAAAAAACAAACAGAAAGTACCAGTGATGCTCTCAATATGGTCCGAGGAAGCAGATGCTAAGCTAAAGGACTGTTTTGCTAGCACAGACTGGAATATATTCCGGGATTTATCTGATGGAGTTGAGGAGTTTACCACATCTGTCACCGGCTTCATTAATAAGTGCATGGACGACTAATATCGAATCCTAATACACCGGCACTGATGTTTGTCGGATGTGGCAGGGAACGTAAACTATCACGGAGTATAAAGGTAAACCCAGCTGCAAGCAGTCCAGTGATGCAAGCCTACCAGATGTGCTAACTGCCATCTATAAGCAAGCAACATTGAACCATGCATGAGAGCACCAGCTGTCCCGGACGACTGTGTGATCACACCCTCCATAGTCGATGTGAGAAAAACCTTTAAACAGTGAGACCAAGGCCTCAGGGCTAGAAGGATGCATACTCAGAGCATGCACAGATCAGCTGGCAAGTGTCTTCACTGATATTTTCAACCTCCCCTGACCCAGTCTGTCATACCTACACCTTGGCCCAAGAACGCCAAGGTAACCTGTCTGAATTACTTTTGCCCCATAGCTCTCCCAAATGTAGCCATGAAATGCTTTGAAAGGCTGGTCATGGCTCACATCAACACCATCATCCCAGACACCCTAAACCCACTCCGATTCGCACAGCGCCCCAACAGATCCACATACGAAGCAATCTCTATTGCACTCCACACAGCCTTTTCCCACTTGGATAAAAGGAAAACCTATGCGAGAACGCTGTTCATTGACTACATCTCAGCGTTCAACACCATAGTGCCTTCCAAGCAGATCACTAAGGTAAGGACCCTGGAACTGAACACCTCCCTTTTGCAACTGGATCCTGGACTTTCTGACGGGCCGCCCCAGGTGTTGAAGGTAGGCAACAACAAAGAGGCCCCTAAGGGCATAAGTGTTAGTCACCTCCTGTATTCCCTGTTAGAACTACGTGCCCGCGCACATCTCCAACACTATCATTAAGTTTGCGACCCGAATGTGGTAGGACTGATCACTGACGATGATGAGACCAGGAAGTGTGCTTCCAGAACAACAAGCTCTCCCTCAACATCAACAAGACAAAGGAGATAATTGTGGACTAAAGTAAAATGGAGGGCAGAGCACACCCCCATTCACATTGACAAGGCTGACATGGGCCCTCAGATCCTCAAAAAGTTCTACAGCTGCATCATTGAGAGTATCTTGACTGGCATCTGCTTGACACCTGACTGCAAGGCACTACAGAGGGCCCAAAACATCACTGGGGCCAAGTTCCCTGCCATCCAGGACCAGTATACCAGGCAGTGTAAGAGGAAGGCCCTAAAAATGGTCAAAGACTCCAGCCACCCAAGTCATAGACTGTTCTCTCTGCTACCGCACAGCAAGTGTTACCGTTGCACCAAGCCTGGAACCAACAGGACCCTGAACAGCTTCTACCCCAAGCCATAAGACTACTAAATAGTTACTTAAATAGTTAACCAAATAGCTACCCGGACAATCGGCAATTCTGCAATGACACTTTTTGCAATAACTTTTTTGACTGATGACATACGCTGCTACAACGGTTCTGTCACTTATTCCTAGTTATTTGTACATACAGTATTTACCTCAATTAGCTCGTACCCCAGCACATAGACTCGGTACTGGTGCCCTGAGCATATAGCCAAGTTATCATTGACTCTGTACTGGTTCCCCATGTATATACCCAAGTTATCATTGACTCTGTACTGGTACCCTGTGTATATAGACAAGTTATCATTGACTCTGTACTGGTACCTTGTGTATATAGCCAGGTTATCATTGACTCTGTACTGGTACCTTGTGTATATAGCCAGGTTATAATTGACTCTGTACTGGTACCTTGTGTATATAGCCAGGTTATCATTGACTCTGTACTGGTACCTCGTGTGTATATAGCCAGGTTATCATTGACTCTGTACTGGTACCTTGTGTATATAGCCAAGTTATCATTGACTCTGTACTGGTACCTTGTGTATATAGCCAGGTTATCATTGACTCTGTACTGGTACCACGTGTGTATATAGCCAAGTTATCATTGACTCTGACTCTGTACTGGTATATACCAAGTTATCATTGTGTATATAGACAAGTTATCATTGACTCTGTACTGGTCCCCCTTGTAGTATATAGCCAGGTTATCATTGACTCTGTACTGGTACCTTGTGTAGATAGCCAAGTTATCATTGACTCTGTACTGGTACCTTGTGTATATAGCCAGTTATCATTGACTCTGTACTGGTATCTTGTGTATATAGCCAGGTTATAATTGACTCTGTACTGGTACCTTGTGTATATAGCCAGGTTATATTGCCAGGTTATAGCCATTGACTCTGTACTGGTACCTTGTGTATATAGCCAGGTTATCATTGACTCTGTACTGGTACCTTGTGTATATAGCCAGGTTATCATTGACTCTGTACTGGTATCTTGTGTATATAGCCAGGTTATCATTGACTCTGTACTGGGACCTTGTGTATATAGCCAGGTTATCATTGACTCTGCACTGGTACCCTGTGAATATAGCCAGGTTATCATTGACTGTGTACTGGTACCTTGTGTATATAGCCAGGTTATCATTGACTCTGCACTGGTACCTTGTGTATATAGCCAGGTTATCATTGACTCTGTACTGGTATCTTGTGTATATAGCCAGGTTCTCATTGATTCTGTACTGGTACCTTGTGTATATAGCCAGGTTATCATTGACTCTGTACTGGTACCTTGTGTATATAGCCAGGTTATCATTGATTCTGTACTGGTACCTTGTGTATATAGCCAGGTTATCATTGACTCTGTACTGGTACCTTGTGTATATAGCCAGGTTATCATTGATTC
Organism: Oncorhynchus tshawytscha; assembly: GCF_018296145.1. Classification (NCBI taxonomy): domain Eukaryota; kingdom Metazoa; phylum Chordata; class Actinopteri; order Salmoniformes; family Salmonidae; genus Oncorhynchus; species Oncorhynchus tshawytscha. Next base: position 33,424,565 of record NC_056453.1, read on the forward strand.
TGTACTGGTACCTTGTGTATATATAGCCAGGTTATCATTGACTCTGTACTGGTATCTTGTGTATGTAGCCAGGTTCTCATTGACTCTGTACTGGTACCTCGTGTATATAGCCAAGTTATCATTGACTCTGTACTGGTACCCTGTGTATATAGCCAAGTTATCATTGACTCTGTACTGGTACCCCGTGTATATAGCCAAGTTATCATTGACTCTGTACTGGTACCCTGTGTATATAGAGAAGTTATCATTGACTCTGTACTGGTCCCCCTTGTAGATAGCCAAGTTATCATTGACTCTGTACTGGTCCCCCTTGTAGATAGCCAAGTTATCATTGACTCTGTACTGGTACCCTGTGTATATAGACAAGTTATCATTGACTCTGTACTGGTACCTCGTGTGTATATAGCCAGGTTATCATTGACTCTGTACTGGTACCTTGTGTATATAGCCAGGTTATCATTGACTCTGTACTGGTACCTTGTGTATATAGCCAGGTTATCATTGACTCTGTACTGGTACCTTGTGTATATAGCCAGGTGATATAGCCAGGTTATCATTGACTCTGTACTGGTACCTTGTGTATATAGCCAGGTTTATCATTGACTCTGTACTGGTACCTTGTGTATATAGCCAGGTTATCATTGACTCTGTACTGGTACCTTGTGTATATAGCCAGGTTATAATTGACTCTGTACTGGTACCTTGTGTATATAGCCAGGTTATCATTGACTCTGTACTGGTACCTCGTGTGTATATAGCCAGGTTATAATTGACTCTGTACTGGTACCTTGTGTATATAGCCAGGTTATCATTGACTCTGTACTGGTACCTTGTGTGTATATAGCCAGGTTATCATTGACTCTGTACTGGTACCTTGTGTATATAGCCAGGTTATCATTGACTCTGTACTGGTACCTTGTGTATATAGCCAGGTTATCATTGACTCTGTACTGGTACCTTGTGTATATAGCCAGGTTATCATTGACTCTGTACTGGTACCTTGTGTATATAGCCAGGTTATAATTGACTCTGTACTGGTACCTTGTGAATATAGCCAAGTTATCATTGACTCTGTACTGGTTCCCCATGTAGATAGCCAAGTTATCAATGACTCTGTACTGGTCCCCCTTGTAGATAGCCAAGTTATCATTGACTCTGTACTGGTACCCTGTGTATATAGACAAGTTATCATTGACTCTGTACTGGTACCTTGTGTATATAGCCCGGTTATAATTGACTCTGTACTGGTACCTTGTGTATATAGCCCGGTTATAATTGACTCTGTACTGGTACCTTGTGTATATAGCCTGGTTATAATTGACTCTGTACTGGTACCTTGTGTATATAGCCAGGTTATCATTGACTCTGTACTGGTACCTTGTGTATATAGCCAGGTTATCAATGACTCTGTACTGGTACCTTGTGTATATAGCCAGGTTATCATTGACTCTGTACTGGTACCTCGTGTGTATATAGCCAGGTTATGATTGACTCTGTACTGGAACCTTGTGTATATAGCCAGGTTATCATTGACTCTGTACTGGTACCTTGTGTATATAGGCAGGTTATCATTGACTCTGTACTGGTACCTTGTGTATATAGCCAGGTTATCATTGACTCTGTACTGGTACCTTGTGTATATAGCCAGGTTATCATTGACTCTGTACTGGTACCTTGTGTATATAGCCAGGTTATCATTGACTCTGTACTGGTACCTTGTGTATATAGCCAGGTTATAATTGACTCTGTACTGGTACCTTGTGTATATAGCCAGGTTATCATTGACTCTGTACTGGTACCTTGTGTATATAGCCAGGTTATCATTGACTCTGTACTGGTACCTTGTGTATATAGCCAGGTTATCATTGACTCTGTACTGGTACCTTGTGTATATAGCCAGGTTATAATTGACTCTGTACTGGTACCTTGTGTATATAGCCAGGTTATCATTGACTCTGTACTGGTACCTTGTGTATATAGCCAGGTTATCATTGACTCTGTACTGGTACCTTGTGTATATAGCCAGGTTATCATTGACTCTGTACTGGTTCCCCATGTATATAGACAAGTTATCATTGACTCTGTACTGGTCCCCCTTGTAGATAGCCAAGTTATCATTGACGCTGTACTGGTCCCCCTAGTAGATAGCCAAGTTATCATTGACTCTGTACTGGTACCCTGTGTATATAGACAAGTTATCATTGACTCTGTACTGGTACCTTGTGTATATAGCCAAGTTATCATTGACTCTGTACTGGTACCTTGTGTATATAGCCAGGTTATAATTGACTCTGTACTGGTACATTGTGTATAGCCAGGTTATCATTGACTCTGTACTGGTACCTCATGTGTATATAGCCAGGTTATCATTGACTCTGTACTGGTACCTTGTGTATATAGCCAAGTTATCATTGACTCTGTACTGATACCTTGTGTATATAGCCAGGTTATCATTGACTCTGTACTGGTACCTTGTGTATATAGCCAGGTTATAATTGACTCTGTACTGGTACCTTGTGTATATAGCCAGGTTATCATTGACTCTGTACTGGTACCTGTGTGTATATAGCCAGGTTATCATTGACTCTGTACTGGTACCTTGTGTATATAGCCAGGTTATCATTGACTCTGTACTGGTACCTTGTGTATATAGCCAGGTTATCATTGACTCTGTACTGGTACCTTGTGTATATAGCCAGGTTATCATTGACTCTGTACTGGTACCTTGTGTATATAGCCAGGTTATCATTGACTCTGTACTGGTACCTTGTGTATATAGCCAGGTTATAATTGACTCTGTACTGGTACCTTGTGTATATAGCCAGGTTATAATTGACTCTGTACTGGTACCTTGTGTATATAGCCAGGTTATCATTGACTCTGTACTGGTACCTTGTGTATATAGCCAGGTTATCATTGACTCTGTACTGGTACCTTGTGTATATAGCCAGGTTATCATTGACTCTGTACTGGTACCTCGTGTGTATATAGCCAGGTTATCATTGACTCTGTACTGGTACCTTGTGTATATAGCCAGGTTATCATTGACTCTGTACTGGTACCTTGTGTATATAGCCAGGTTATCATTGACTCTGTACTGGTACCTTGTGTATATAGCCAGGTTATCATTGACTCTGTACTGGTACCTTGTGTATATAGCCAGGTTATCATTGACTCTGTACTGGTACCTTGTGTATATAGCCAGGTTATCATTGACTCTGTACTGGTATCTTGTGTATATAGCCAGGTTCTCATTGACTCTGTACTGGTACCTTGTGTATATAGCCAAGTTATCATTGACTCTGTACTGGTACCCTGTGTATATAGAGAAGTTATCATTGACTATGTACTGGTACCTTGTGTATATAGCCAGGTTCTCATTGACTCTGTACTGGTACCTTGTGTATATAGCCAGGTTATCATTGACTCTGTACTGGTACCTTGTGTATATAGCCAGGTTATCATTGACTCTGTACTGGTACCTTGTGTATATAGCCAGGTTATCATTGACTCTGTACTGGTACCTTGTGTATATAGCCAAGTTATCATTGACTCTGTACTGGTACCTTGTGTATATAGCCAGGTTATCATTGACTCTGTACTGGTACCTTGTGTATATAGCCAGGTTATCATTGACTCTGTACTGGTACCTTGTGTATATAGCCAGGTTATCATTGACTCTGTACTGGTTCCCCATGTATATAGACAAGTTATCATTGACTCTGTACTGGTACCCTGTGTATATAGACAAGTTATCATTGACTCTGTACTGGTACCCTGTGTATATAGACAAGTTATCATTGACTCTGTACTGGTACCTCGTGTGTATATAGCCAGGTTATCATTGACTCTGTACTGGTACCTCGTGTGTATATAGCCAGGTTATCATTGACTCTGTACTGGTACCTTGTGTATATAGCCAGGTTATAATTGACTCTGTACTGGTACCTTGTGTATATAGCCAGGTTATCATTGACTCTGTACTGGTACCTTGTGTATATAGCCAGGTTATCATTGACTCTGTACTGGTACCTTGTGTGTATATAGCCAGGTTATCATTGACTCTGTACTGGTACCTTGTGTATATAGCCAGGTTATCATTGACTCTGTACTGGTACCTTGTGTATATAGCCAGCTAATCATTGACTCTGTACTGGTACCTTGTGTATATAGCCAGGTTATAATTGACTCTGTACTGGTACCTTGTTTATATAGCCAGGTTATCATTGACTCTGCACACACTGTCATAATCCCCTCCTTAGGCCTGTTGAAGGTATCAGGGGATTATGACAGTGTGTGTGTGACTATAGATTAGGCCTGTTGAAGGTGTCAGGGGAGGGCTGGATATTGTGCAAAGCCAAGCGTTAAGGGATTAGAAACAGTGACTTTTTCCACGTTTTGTCATGTTACAGCCTCATTCTAAAATATATATTTATTCTCATCAATCTACACACAATACATCACAATGACAAAGCGAAAACAGGTTTTTAGACATTTTGGCAAATTTATTACAAATAAAAACAAAACAGAAATGCCTTATAAGTATTCAGATCCATTGCTATGAGACTCAGAATTGAGCTCAGGTGCATCCTGTTTCCATTGATCTTCCTTGAGATGTTTCTACAACTTGATTGGAGTCCACCTGTGGTAAAACCAATTCATTGGACATGATTTTGAAAGGCACACGCCTGTCTATATAAGGTACCACAGTTGACAGTACATGTCAGAGAAAAAACAAAAGCCATGAGGTCAAAGGAATTGTCCGTTGCGCTCCGAGACAGTATTGTGTCGAGGCACAGACCTGGGGAAGGGTACCAAAACACTTCTGCAGCATTGAAGGTTCCCAAGAACACAGTGGCCGCCATCATTCTTAAATGGAAGAAGTTTGGAACCACCTCTACAGTTCTTAGAGCTGGCCGCCCGACCAAACTGAGTAAACGTTGGAGAAGGGCCTTGGTCAGAGAGGTGACCAAGAACCCGATGATCACTCTGACTAAGCTCCAGAGTTCCTCTGTGGAGATGGGAGAACCTTCCAGAAGGACAACCATCTTTGCAGCACGCCACCAATCAGGCCTTTATGGTAGAGCGGCCAGACGGAAGCAACTCCTCAGTAAAAGGCACATGACAGACTACTTGGAGTTTGCCAGAAGGCACCTAAAGGACTCTCAGACCATGAGAAATATCATTTTCTGGTCTGATGAAACCAAGATTGAACTGACGTGAATGCAAAGCGTCACGTCTGGAGGAAACCTTGCACCATCCCTACGGTGAAGCATGGTGGTGGCAGCATCATGCTGTGTGGATGTTTTTCAGCAGCAGGGACTGGAAGACTAGTCAGGATCGAGGCAGAGTTGAACGGGGCAAAGTACAGAGATCCTTAATGAAAACCTGCTCCAGAGCACTCAGGACAGACTGGGGCAAAGATTTACCTTCCAACAGGACACCAACCCTAAGCAAACAGCCAAGACAATGCAGATGTGGCTTCAGGACAAGTCTCTGAATGTCCTTGAGTGGCCCAGCCAGAGCCTGGACTTGAACCCGGTCAAACCTCTCTGGAGAGACCTGAAAATAGCTGTGCAGCGGTGCTCCACATCCAACATGACAGAGCTTGAGAAAATCTGCAGAGAAGAATGAGAGAAACTCCACAAGTACAGGTGTGCCAAGCTTGTAGCGTCATACCCAAGAAGACTCGAGGCTGTAATCACTGCCAAAGGTGCTTCAACAAAGTACTGAGTAAAGGGTCTGAATATTTATGTATTTATTTTATGAAACATTTGGAAAAACCCATTTTTGCTTTGTCATTATGGTGTATTGTGTGTAGAGTGAAGAGGAAGAAAGAACGATTTAATACGTTTTAGAATAAGGATGTAACATGTCTGAGTGCATTCCGAATGCACTGTGTGTATATATACAGTATCTGGCCTGTATTGTCCTGGCATGTGACCTCTCTCTCCAGTTCCTGTCGTAAATATCAACTGAGGCCTGTGAGAAGATACAGTTGAAGTCAGAAGTTTACATACAACTTAGCCAAATATATTTAAATTCATTTTTACACAATTACTGACATTTAATCCAAGTAAAAATTCCCTGTTTTAGGTCAGTTAGGATCACCACTTTATTTTAAGGATGTGAAATGTCAGAATAATAGTAGAGAGATTAATTTATTTCAGATTTGATTTCTTTCATCACATTCCCAGTGGGTCAGAAGTTTACATACACTCAATTAGTATTTGACAGCATTGCCTTTAAATTGTTTAACTTGGTTCAAACGTTTCGGGTAGCGTTCCACAAGCTTCCCACAATAAGTGTGGTGAATTTTGGCCCATTCCTCCTGACAGTGCTGGTGTAACTGAGTCAGGTTTGTAGGCCTCCTTGCTCGCACACCCTTTTTCAGTTCTGCCAACACATTTTCTATAGGATTGAGGTCAGGGCTTTGTGATGGTCACTCCAATACCTTGACTTTGTTGTCCTTATGCCATTTTGACACAACTTTGGAAGTATGCTAGGGGTCATTGTCTATTTGGAAGATCCATTTGCGACCAAGCTTTAACTTCCTGACTGATGTCTTGAGATGTTGCTTCAATATATCCACATTATTTTCCATCCTCATGATAACATCTATTTTGTGAAATGCACCAGTCCCTCCTGCAGCAAAGCACCTCCACAACATGATGCTGCCACCCCCATGTTTCACGGTTGGGATGGTGTTCTTCGGCTCCCCCTTTTCCCTCCAAACATAATGATGGTCATTATTGCCAAACACTTTTATATTTGTTTCATCAAACCAGAGGACATTTCTCCAAAAATATTATCTTTGTGCAGTTGCAAACTGTAGTCTGTTTTTTTTATGGCGTTTCTGGAGCTGTGGCTTCTTCCTTGCTGAGCGGCCTTTCAGTTTATGTCGATATAGGACTCATTTTACTGTCGATATTGATACTTTTGTACCAATTTCCTCCAGCATCTTCACAAGGTCCTTTGCTGTTTTTCTGGGATTGATTTGCACTTTTCACACCAGAGTACATTCATCTCTAGGAGACAGAACGCCTCTACTTCCTGAGCGGTGGGACGGCTGCGTGGTCCCATGGTGTTTATACTTGCGTACTATTGTTTGTACAGATGAACGTGGTACCTTCAGGCATTTGGAAATTGCTCCCAAGGATGAACCAGACTTGTGGAGGTCTACATTTTTTTCTGAGGTCTTGGCTGATTTCTATAGATTTTCCCATAATGTCAAGCAAAGAGGCACTGAGTTTGAAGTGATTTCTTGAAATACATCCACATGTACATGTACATGTACATCTCCAATTGAATAGCCTACCAGAACTTTCTAAAGTGATGACATCATTTTCTGGAATTTTCCAAGCTGTTTAAAGGCACAGTCAACTTAGTGTATGTAAACTTTTGACCCACTGGAATTGTGATACAGTGAGTTATAAGTGAAATAATCTGTCTGTAAACAATTGTTGGTAAAAATTACTTGTGTCATGCACAACGTACAAATCCTAACCGATTTGCCAAAACTAGTTTGTTAACAAGAAATTTGTGGAGTGGTTGAAAAACAAGTTTTAATGACTCCAACCTAAGTGTATTTAAACCTCCGACTTCAACTGTATGTGTGAGAAGATACAGGGGAACAACTCACCATACCCATACCATCTGTGTACACACACAGACACTGATCACTGCCATCCTTTAAGACCTCTGACACACACACACACACACTCACATATACTCACTCTCATACACTAAAGGCGTCAGAAAACTTACATTAGAGACTAAATGATGAGAAAGATTTAACTGAAAGACAGTTGGGTAAAACAGGCTGTGCTGCTATCTCTCAGGCCAGCAGGTCTCAGGCAATTAGCTCAGTGTGAGACAGGCTCCTGCTATAGTTCTCCTCTTCTCCTCTCCTCTCCTCTCCTCCTCTCCTCTCCTCTCCTCTCCTCTCCTCTCCTCTCCTCTCTCTCCTCCTCTCCTCCTCTCCTCTCCTCTCCTCTCCTCTCCTCCTCCCTCTCTCCTCTCCTCTCCGCTCCTCTCCCAGACCTCCGCTCCTCTCCTCTCCTCTCCTCTCCCAGACCTCGTTGCCACAGCTGAGGCCCAGCTCCTCACAGTGGGCCTGACAGGGTGTGGAGTGGTGGAGAGATGAAGGGGAGTTGAGGGGGAGGACAATGGGAGACAGAGGACGACACTCAGTAAGGCCCGCTGGTCAAGTCTTCTTCCACCAGAGCTAAGGGGGTGAGGAGGAAAGAGATACTATGGATGGAGAGGGGGGAGGTCATGGGGAAGGAGGGGAGACAGCCAGGGTGAGGAAGGGAGACTCTCATCTTCTCTGTTTCATTCTCCCTGTGTCACCCAGGCCTCCCACTGACCCACTGAAATGTTAATACAGCCAGGCTAATGATGTCTGGGCTAAGACAGCCTTTTGGCTAATGCTGCCTGGGGCTAAGTCAGCATTTTGGCTAATGCTGCCTGGGCTAAGACAGCCTTTTGGCTAATGCTGCCTGGGCTAAGTCAGCCTTTTGGCTAATGCTGCCTGGGCTAAGTCAGCATTTTGGCTAATGCACTAATGCAGGTACCTCAGCCTCGCCACTCTGCCAGAGAGAGATCAGAACAGCCAGCCACATCTCAAAGCTCACAGAGGAGATTATTTAATGTCTCTGCCTCGACAATCTTTCACTCTCCCATCCCTCTCTCACTGTCACTCCCACCCCTCTCTCACTGTCACTCCCATCCCTCTCTCCCTGTCACTCCCACCCCTCTCTCACTGTCACTCCCATCCCTCTCTCACTGTCATTCCCATCCCTCTCTCACTGTCACTCCCATCCCTCTCTCACTGTCACTCCCATCCCTCTCTCACTGTCACTCCCACCCCTCTCTCACTGTCACTCCCACCCCTCTCTCACTGTCACTCCCACTCTCACTGTCACTCCCATCCCTCTCTCACTGTCACTCCCACCCCTCTCTCACTGTCACTCCCATCCCTCCCACCCCTCTCTCACTGTCACTCCCATCCCTCTCTCACTGTCACTCCCATCCCTCTCTCACTGTCACTCCCATCCCTCTCTTCCTGTCACTCCCATCCCTCTCTCCCTGTCACTCCCATCCCTCTCTCCCTGTCACTCCCATCCTTCTCTCACTGTCACTCCCATCCCTCTCTCACTGTCACTCCCATCCCTCTCTCCCTGTCACTCCCATCCCTCTCTCCCTGTCACTCCCATCCCTCTCTCCCTGTCACTCCCATCCCTCTCTCCCTGTCACTCCCATCCCTCTCTCCCTGTCAATCCCATCCCTCTCTCCCTGTCACTCCCATCCCTCTCTCCCTGTCACTCCCATCCCTCTCTCCCTGTCACTCCCCATCCCTCTCTCCCTGTCACTCCCATCCCTCTCTCCATGTCACTCCCATCCCTCTCTCCCTGTCAATCCCATCCCTCTCTCCCTGTCACTCCCATCCCTCCTCCCTGTCACTCCCATCCCTCTCTCCCTGTCACTCCCATCCCTCCCTCCCTGTCAATCCCATCCCTCTCTCCCTGTCACTCCCATCCCTCTCTCACTGTCACTCCCATCCCTCTCTCCCTGTCAATCCCATCCCTCTCTCCCTGTCACTCCCATCCCTCTCTCCCTGTCACTCCCATCCCTCCCTCCCTGTCACTCCCATCCCTCTCTCCCTGTCAATCCCATCCCTCTCTCCCTGTCACTCCCATCCCTCTCTCCCTGTCACTCCCATCCCTCTCTCCCTGTCACTCCCATCCCTCCCTCCCTGTCACTCCCATCCCTCACTCAGGAGACTTGAAACTGGCTGTCTAGCAATGATCAACAAGCAAGTTGACAGAGCTTGAAGAAACACAAAAATGTTTATTGAAAATATTGTTTCATCCTGGTGTGCAAAGCTCTTAGAGATTTACCCCAAAAAGACAGCTCTAATTGCTGACAAAAGTGAATCTAACATGTATTGAGTCTTATCTAAAATACTTATCTAATAAAGGTATATTACTGTTTTATTTTTCTTCACTTTGACAGTGAGTATTTTGTGTACATTGTTGACAGAAAATGACAACTCAATCCATTGCAATTCGACTTGGAAACTTTACAAAGGCAATGTACGTGTAGGATTTCCCCCTCCACTCTAACCCTCCTCCTCTCTAACCCTCCTCCTCCTCTCTAACCCTCCTCCTCCTCCCTCCTCCCTCCTCCTCCCTCCCCTCAACTCCTCTCCCTCTCCTCCTCCCTCCTCCTCCCTCCCCTCAACTCCTCTCCCTCTCCTCCTCCTCTCTCACCTCACATCCCTCCCCTCATCCTCTCTCCCCTCCCCTACTCTCCCCTCCTCCAGCTTTCTCCCCTCCCCTCCTCTCCCTCTCCTCCTCCTCTCTCCTCCTCCTCCTCCCTCCCCTCAACTCCTCTCTCCCCTCCCTTCCTCTTCCCCTCTCACCCCTCCCCTGCTCTTCCTCTTCTCCCTTTTCCCTCCTCCTCCTCCTCCTCCTCCTCCTCTCCCTCCTCCTCCTCTCCCTCTCCTAACAGCTGTAGTTGACACAGCAGGGAGGGGAAATGGATTTTGTCTTCCAGTCTTATTCTTTAATACTTTACACAGCCTGGGGGAGGGAGACCCGTGCACAGAACACACACTGCTTTTCTCTCTCCCTCTCTCTCTCCCTCTCTCCCTCTCTCCCTCTCTCTCTCTCTCTCTCTCCCTCTCTCTCTCTCGGTCACACACACACACACACACACTGAAGGCATTGAGATCAGAGTTCCATGCTGGCATCACAGCAGGGACAGATACATGTCATAGAGTCCCAACACTAGGAGCTGATGAGCTGTGTGTGTGCGTGTGCATGCGCGCGGGTGTGTGTACGTGTGTGTTTGTACGTGCGCATATGTGAGAGAATTTGCCAATCTTGGTGTTCTCTGGCAAATGCCAAACGTCCTGCACGGTGTTGGGCTGTAAGCACAACCCCCACCTGTGGACGTCGGGCCCTCATACCACCCTCATGGGGGTGTCTTGCTAATTGCCTATAATTTCCACCTGTTGTCTATTCCATTTGCACAACAGCATGTGACATTTATTGTCAATCAGTGTTGCTTCCTAAGTGGACAGTTTGATTTCACAGAAGTGTGATTAAATTGGAGTTACATTGTGTTGTTTAAGTGTTCCCTTTATTTATTTTTTGAGCAGTGTATATATATATATATATACAGTATATACAGTGCCTTGCGAAAGTATTCGGCCCCCTTGAACTTTGCGACCTTTTGCCACATTTCAGGCTTCAAACATAAAGATATAAAACTGTATTTTTTTGTGAAGAATCAACAACAAGTGGGACACAATCATGAAGTGGAATGACATTTATTGGATATTTCAAAAATTTTTAACAAATCAAAAACTGAAAAATTGGGCGTGCAAAATTATTCAGCCCCCTTAAGTTAATACTTTGTAGCGCCACCTTTTGCTGCGATTATAGCTGTAAGTCGCTTGGGGTATGTCTCTATCAGTTTTGCTCATCGAGAGACTGACATTTTTTCCCATTCCTCCTTGCAAAACAGCTCGAGCTCAGTGAGGTTGGATGGAGAGCATTTGTGAACAGCAGTTTTCAGTTCTTTCCACAGATTCTCGATTGGATTCAGGTCTGGACTTTGACTTGGCCATTCTAACACCTGGATATGTTTATTTTTGAACCATTCCATTGTAGATTTTGCTTTATGTTTTGGATCCTTGTCTTGTTGGAAGACAAATCTCCGTTCCAGTCTCAGGTCTTTTGCAGACTCCATCAGGTTTTCTACCAGAATGGTCCTGTATTTGGCTCCATCCATCTTCCCATCAATTTTAACCATCTTCCCTGTCCCTGCTGAAGAAAAGCAGGCCCAAACCATGATGCTTCCACCACCATGTTTGACAGTGGGGATGGTGTGTTCAGGGTGATGAGCTGTGTTGCTTTTACGCCAAACATAACATTTTGCATTGTTGCCAAAAAGTTCAATTTTGGTTTCATCTGACCAGAGCACCTTCTTCCACATGTTTGGTGTGTCTCCCAGGTGGCTTGTGGCAAACTTTAAACAACACTTTTTGTGGATATCTTTAAGAAATGGCTTTCTTCTTGCCACTCTTCCATAAAGGCCAGATTTGTGCAATATACGACTGATTGTTGTCCTATGGACAGAGTCTCCCACCTCAGCTGTAGATCTCTGCAGTTCATCCAGAGTGATCATGGGCCTCTTGGCTGCATCTCTGATCAGTCTTCTCCTTGTATGAGCTTAAAGTTTAGAGGGACGGCCAGGTCTTGGTAGATTTGCAGTGGTCTGATACTCCTTCCATTTCAATATTATCGCTTGCACAGTGCTCCTTGGGATGTTTAAAGCTTGGGAAATCCTTTTGTATCCAAATCCGGCTTTAAATTTCTTCACAACAGTATCTCGGACCTGCCTGGTGTGTTCCTTGTTCTTCATGATGCTCTCTGCGCTTTTAACGGACCTCTGAGACTATCACAGTGCAGGTGCATTTATACGGAGACTTGATTACACACAGGTGGATTGTATTTATCATCATTAGTCATTTAGGTCAACATTGGATCATTCAGAGATCCTCACTGAACTTCTGGAGAGAGTTTGCTGCACTGAAAGTAAAGGGGCTGAATAATTTTGCACGCCCAATTTTGTTTTTGAAAAAAGCTTGAAATATCCAATAAATGTCGTTCCACTTCATGATTGTGTCCCACTTGTTGTTGATTCTTCACAAAAAATACAGTTTTATATCTTTATGTTTGAAGCCTGAAATGTGGCAAAAGGTCGCAAAGTTCAAGGGGGCCGAATACTTTCGCAAGGCACTGTATATAGAGAGAGAAGGTCACCACCAGTGACATGCCCTCCCACAAGAGGATCTCCACCAGAGCCACTCTCCCCACCCAAAAAGGCACATCCAGCACCATTCTTCCCACCATAGTGGAGAACACGCCTCAGGAGGTGAGAGACCCCCTCAGTGAGTTCACCAAACTGGAGGGGAGATGGTCCTGCTCCGGGAGAGTGTGAGTAAACAGCAACCATACATCAACACCTTAGAGGAGCTCCTAACCAAGGTGCGGACAGAGCAGGATAGCAACCTTGCAACACAGCTGAAAGAGGTTCAGTCACCACTCTACCTCCTCCAGTCCAGAAGAAACAGACCAGCCACACACCAGCTCCAACACCCACCAGCCCCCACTTACCTCCTCCAGTCCAGAAGAAACAGACCAGCCACACACCAGCTCCAACACCCACCAGCCCCCACTCTACCTCCTCCAGTCCAGAAGAAACAGACCAGCCACACACCAGCTCCAACACCCACCAGCCCCCACTCTACCCCCTCCAGTCCAGAAGAAACAGACCAGCCACACACCAGCTCCAACACCCACCAGCCCCCACTCTACCTCCTCCAGTCCAGAAGAAACAGACCAGCCACACACCAGCTCCAACACCCACCAGCCCCCACTCTACCCCTCCAGTCCAGAAGAAACAGACCAGCCACACACCAGCTCCAACACCCACCAGCCCCCACTCTACCTCCTCCAGTCCAGAAGAAACAGACCAGCCACACACCAGCTCCAACACCCACCAGCCCCCACTCTACCTCCTCCAGTCCAGAAGAAACAGACCAGCCACACACCAGCTCCAACACCCACCAGCCCCCACTCTACCTCCTCCAGTCCAGAAGAAACAGACCAGCCACACACCAGCTCCAACACCCACCAGCCCCCCACTCTACCTCCTCCAGTCCAGAAGAAACAGACCAGCCACACACCAGCTCCAACACCCACCAGCCCCCACTCTACCTCCTCCAGTCCAGAAGAAACAGACCAGCCACACACCAGCTCCAACACCCACCAGCCCCCACTCTACCTCCTCCAGTCCAGAAGAAACAGACCAGCCACACACCAGCTCCAACACCCACCAGCCCCCCACTACCTCCTCCAGTCCAGAAGAAACAGACCAGCCACACACCAGCTCCAACACCCACCAGCCCCCACTCTACCTCCTCCAGTCCAGAAGAAACAGACCAGCCACACACCAGCTCCAACACCCACCAGCCCCCACTCTACCTCCTCCAGTCCAGAAGAAACAGACCAGCCACACACCAGCTCCAACACCCACCAGCCCCCCACTCTACCTCCTCCAGTCCAGAAGAAACAGACCAGCCACACACCAGCTCCAACACCCACCAGCCCCCACTCTACCTCCTCCAGTCCAGAAGAAACAGACCAGCCACACACCAGCTCCAACACCCACCAGCCCCCACTCTACCTCCTCCAGTCCAGAAGAAACAGACCAGCCACACACCAGCTCCAACACCCACCAGCCCCCACTCTACCTCCTCCAGTCCAGAAGAAACAGCCCAGCAGGCAGTGCTACCACCCCCCCCCACCGCAGACCCACACCTGGAGAAGCCACAGCCCCACACCTGGAGAAGCCACAGCCCAGCAGGCAGTGCTACCACCCTCCTCCCCCACCACAGCCCCACACCTGGAGAAGCCACAGCCCAGCAGGCAGTGCTACCACCCCCCTCCCCCACCACAGCCCCACACCTGGAGAAGCCACAGCCCAGCAGGCAGGCCAACCACCCCCCCCCACCGCAGACCCACACCTGGAGAAGCCACAGCCCAGCAGGCAGTGCTACCACCCCCTCCCCCACCGCAGACCCACACCTGGAGAAGCCACAGCCCAGCAGGCAGTGCTACCACCCCCCTCTCCCCATCACAGACCCACACATGGAGCAGCCACAGCCCAGCAGGCAGGCCTACCACCCCCCTCTCCCCACCACAGACCCACACCTGGAGAAGCCACAGCCCAGCAGGCAGTGCTACCACCCCCTCCCCCACCACAGCCCCACACCTGGAGAAGCCACAGCCCAGCAGGCAGTGCTACCACCCCCTCTCCCCACCACAGACCCACACCTGGAGCAGCCACAGCCCAGCAGGCAGGCCTACCACCCCCTCCCCCACCACAGACCCACACCTGGAGGAGCAACAGCCCAGCAGGCAGGTCTACCACCCCCTCCCCCACCACAGCCCCACACCTGGAGGAGCCACCGCCCAGCAGGCAGTGCTACCACCCCCCTCCCCCACCGCAGACCCACACCTGGAGAAGCCACAGCCCAGTAGGCAGTGCTACCACCCCCTCTCCCCCACCACAGACCCACACCTGGAGGAGCCACCGCCCAGCAGGCAGGCAGGCCTACCACCCCCCTCCCCCCACCACAGGCCCACGCCTGGCAGGCCTGTGAGAGGAACAACTGGCCCAGCCCCCACCAACAAAATGAGTGACATTAAACACATGATGAGTCTACTCTGCTCACATGTGATAGGCAGAGGGTCACGGTAAGATGAGCACAAGAACTCCACCCTCACACTACATCCACCCAAGTGGCATGCCACAAATGCAAATCAACAAAAATGAAAAACAAATCACATTTGCATAATAAGAGTTCTCGTTAATTGAAAAATCCTATTTTTAATTGTTGTTGTTGGATTGTGAGTGTTTATTTTGAAGGTAAAGAAAAACAGTTATGAAATCTTTTTACGTTGAATGTTTACAAGGATTGAAGTCCTCTGCTTTTCGGCTAAAGTGCAGAAACCCAGACTTCCTGAAAGAAATTGATGACGTTGTAGTACTATAGGAAACATGGTGCAGAAGTGATGTTTCCACTGGCTGTCCATTAGGTTATAGGGAGATAATTCTACCATCCACCAAATGAAAAGGAATCACACAGGGCAGAGACTCAGGGGGAAGGCTAATATGGTATAAATCTGAACTAACTCCTTCAATCGAATTGATCAAAACAGGAGAATTCTTTATCTGGTTCAAAATCAACAAGAAGTGTATCTTAACAGATAAAAATGTCTTCCTCTGTGTCACATACATTCCCCCCTCAGAGTCACCCTACTTAAATGAAGAGAGTTTATCCATTCTAAACCAGAGATTAGTCACTTTCAAGCCCAAGGCAACGTACTGGTCTGTGGAGACCTGAACCTCCTCAAAAACAACTATGACAAAGTGAAAAACAAAAATGGAGCACAGCTCCTGAAACTCTTGAACACTGGGTCTGTACATAGTCAATGCTAGGCTAAGAGGGGACTCTTTTGGTAACAGTACTGTACAGTAGACTACTTTATCACCGACCTCAACCCAGAGTCTCTCAGAGCCTTCACAGTCAGCCCACTAACACCTCTCTCAGACCACAGTATAATCACAGTGTATCTGAGAAGATCTGAACCCAACCATGAAGCATCACGACCCAGTAAATGACATGGTACTAAAACAGGCCTATAGATGTAGTGCAAACAGTACAGAAATCTACCAAAAAGCAATTAGTAGCCAAAACATACAATCCCTCCTGGACAACGTTTTAGCCTGAACATTCTCCTACAGCAATGAAGGTCTAAGTTTGGCTGTTTGGAACATAAACTGTACGTTTGACAAATGGCACTCCTTGGCTAATCTAAAGAAACAGAAGAACAAACCAAACAGAATAGAGAATGAAAGATGGTTTGATAATGATTGGAGAAATCTAACAAAGTCATTGAGAGGTATATTTAATCAAAAACACAGAGAACCAGAGAACAAAAATGTACGCCTTCAATATGGGGAAACACTGAAGCAATACAGACACACCCTAAGAACAAAAAAAGAACGTCACATTAGAAGTCAGCTGGTTCTAAATGAGGAATCCATCGAATCAAAACACTTCTCATCATGAGGAATTGGCTTTCCAAAACCTCTACTGCAATATAACAAAAAGCCCAGAACAAAAACATATACAAGAAAAATGACAAATCCTTGAATCAGCAGTCAAAGACTATCAAAATCCCGAGGATACCTCAATTACAGAAGAATAATTATCAGAAAAACTATACACTCTCCAACCCAAAAAGGCCTGTGGTGCTGATGGTAATTTAAGGAATTTACGTAAATTAAATGATCAAATATACAGTACATAACGCAAATTCAAAGTGGTTATACTCAAATTCTTCAACATTATACTCGCTGCAGGTATTTTCTCCAATATTTGGAACCAAGGATTGATCACACCAATCTATAAAAATGGAGACAAATTTAACTCAACTAATTTCAGAGGAATTTGCATTAGCAGCAACTAGGGGAACATTCTCTGCAGTGTCATTAATAGCAGACTACGTCATTCCCTTGATAAACACAACGTCCTGAGCAGAAGCCAGATTGGATTTTTACCGAATTACCACAACAGACCACATTTACCCCCTCCACACTCTAATTGACAAACATGTAAACTAAAACCAAGGCACAATCTACTCGTGTTTTGTAGACTTCAAAAAAATATTTGATTCAATTTGGCAGGAAGGTCTTTTTTCTAAACTAATAGAAAGTGGTATTGGAGGGAAAACATATGATGCTATTAAATCAATGTACACTAAAAACAAATGTGTGGTTTAAATTGGAAACAAGCAAACAGACTTCTTCTCTCAGGGACGGGGAGTGAAACAGGGCTGCCCAATAAGTCCAACACTATTTAACATCTACATTAATGAATTGACAAAAACGTTAGAAGAATCTGCAGAACCTGGTCTCACCCTACACAACACTGAAATCAAGTGTCTGCTGTACGCAGATGACCTGGTGCTGCTGTCTCCCACTAAGGAGGGTCTGCTGTAGACAGATGACCTGGTGCTGCTGTCTCCCACTAAGGAGGGTCTGCTGTAGACAGATGACCTGGTGCTGCTGTCTCCCACTAAAGAGGGTATGCTGTAGACAGATGACCTGGTGCTGCTGTCTCCCACTAAGGAGGGTCTGCTGTAGACAGATGACCTGGTGCTGCTACAGCAGCACCTAGATCATCTGCACAGGTTCTGTCAGACCTGGGCTCTGACCGTTAACCACAGGTTCTGTCAGACCTGGGCTCTGACCGTTAACCACAGGTTCTGTCAGACCTGGGCTCTGATCGTTAACCTAAAGAAACTAATATAATGATATTCCAAAAAAGGCCTGGAAATGAAGATCACAAATATAAATGATATTTGGACACAGTGCTATTAGAACACACCAAAAACTACATGTATCTAGGACTAAATATCAGCAACACAGGTAGCTTTTACATGGCTATGAACGAGCTGAGACATTAAAAGAAACATTAAAATCAAAATTCCAATTAGGATCTGGCTCAAAATTGTTCTATATGGCAGTGAAGTACGGGGTCAGCTCTCTGATAATGAATTCACCAAATGGGACAAACATCCAATCGAAATACTGCATGCAGAGTTTTGCAAGACTGTATTGCAAGTGCAAAGAAAACCTCAAAATAACGCATGTAGAGCAGAATTGGGATAAAAACCCCTCCTTATTCAAATAGGAAAAATAGCCATCAAATTTTCAGCACCAGAAGTAAGGTTATGCATATTCTTGATACCATTTGAGAGGAAACACTGTGAAATGAATGTAGGAGAATATAACACATTAGAGCTGGTAGTTGCTGTTAATGGAAATCACATTTCCACAACTACTATTAATATTGATCCCTTATTGCTGTTGGTCCCACCATTTTTTTTATATGCATACTTTGACAATGTAAGTCATTTAACTTGCCATGTCAATAAAGTCTATTGAATTGAATTGCAAGACAGAAAGACAGTTGGGGCAGAGGTAGAACAAGCTGAACCTAGATGTGAGGTTAGGGGTAAAACATCTCTACTCCATGACTCACTGGTGTAAATCCCATCCGTGACCTCCCACATCTCAGTCATCCACCCATCCACACAGAGCTGTTCTGGAGGCTATAAGGAGAGACCAGAGTCATCCCTATTTAACTCCTCTGGAATGTAGAGAACAAAGAGAAGCCTGGAGGTGTTCTAAGAATGGATCTGCAAACAAAACCACACACACACACACACACAGCCGGGGGGAGAGGAAGGAATTCTACAGAGGAAAAATGGATTTGCCTTAAACCTGTAATTACACACACACACATGCCCGCACCACACACACACACCATAACTGAACTACGAAGCTATCTGCTAAACCAGGGTTCCCAAACTGGTGGCCCACGGCCCGAATTTGGCCTGAAGGGTGATTTCATTTTGTATTGTATTGTATATGTTGGACAAAGAAGACCGTAAAAACTCTTATTTAAAAAATGTGATTTTACTTCCATTTTGGAAATCTGTTCCATCGTATTCCCACACGTAATACAGAGATACTGTGATCATATACACATGTAAGCAAGGCTTGAAATGATTATGTTCTAGTCAGATATTATCTGTATGGGCTTCTTGCTGTCAATTTGCAGTCTACAAATTATGTATAATTATGTTCAGGCCCCCTGACCGTCCACTCAAGACAGAAATTGGCCCTCGGCTGAATCTATAGTTGATGATCCCTGTACTAAACTTTATCTGACACACCATTCATACCAAACTGCTAACTATGTTTAAATTAGACACTTTCTACGTGACTCAGATCACTAAACAGCAGTTTGAATTTGAACAACTTTCAACCGCTTGATTTAGCCTGAAGCCAATCTAAAACCTCACATCAATCTACACAGCCCCTTTTATTGTGTTTTACCAGCTCCTTCCTCCCCTCTCCATCCCTCCCTCTGTCTTTGCCTCGCCGGATTGGTTGGGAACCCCAGTTGCTAAAAAGACAGAAGTGTGTGCATGTGGGTCTCTGTGCGTTTATGAACAGATGTGTGTGAGAGAGTGTGTGTGTGTGTGTGTGTGTGTGTGTATGATTTGCCCTGCAGTTTGTTTGTTTACCCTAACAGGCAGTAGCAGAGCCGGAGATTGCAGGCTGGAGCAGCAACTTCCTGTAGGCTACCCAGGAAGGGAGAGGGGATGTTTGTTGCCATCGCCCCAGGGAGAGGTGTCAAGGCCAGAGCTCCGTGGCGTGCTGCTTGGTGACACCCGGAGACCCAGAACTGGGCACACACACACACACACACACACACACACACACACACACACACACACACACACACACACACACACACACACACACACACACACACACACACACACACACACACGTTGCCTTGCTGTTACCACCAGGGGTTACCCTAGCGTACTGTGGAAGCCCTGCAAAGGTCTATCACATGAAACACAGTATAGGTATCTGAAGATGACAAAGAGCAGATATGGCTGATCTAGCCAAGACTCTGAAAATGTGATGATACTGCCATGTGCCCTACATTGTTATGTGCACTACTATGTCATGTTCACCGACAGAGAGAGACTGATGAGCTACTCAAAGAAAAGTTCAAAGTTCAAATGATGGATTTGCTGGATTTTCCTTTTTTAGAAAGACCTGACATCTCACTCAGAGGGCTGCCACTATAACATCTCTGTATCCCTCCTCTATATGCTGTTCCAGACACACACACAGGGCTGCCACTATAACATCTCTGTATCCCTCCTCTATATGCTGTTCCAGACACACAGGGCTGCCACTATAACATCTCTGTATCCCTCCTCTATATGCTGTTCCAGACACACACACAGGGCTGCCACTATAACATCTCTGTATCCCTCCTCTATATGCTGTTCCAGACACACAGGGCTGCCACTATAACATCTCTGTATCCCTCCTCTATATGCTGTTCCAGACACACACACACAGGGCTGCCACTATAACATCTCTGTATCCCTCCTCTATATGCTGTTCCAGACACACAGGGCTGCCACTATAACATCTCTGTATCCCTCCTCTATATGCTGTTCCAGACACACACACAGGGCTGCCACTATAACATCTCTGTATCCCTCCTCTATATGCTGTTCCAGACACACACACACAGGGCTGCCACTATAACATCTCTGTATCCCTCCTCTATATGCTGTTCCAGACACACACACAGGGCTGCCACTATAACATCTCTGTATCCCTCCTCTATATGCTGTTCCAGACACACACACACAGGGCTGCCACTATAACATCTCTGTATCCCTCCTCTATATGCTGTTCCAGACACACACACACAGGGCTGCCACTATAACATCTCTGTATCCCTCCTCTATATGCTGTTCCAGACACACAGGGCTGCCACTATAACATCTCTGTATCCCTCCTCTATATGCTGTTCCAGACACACAGGGCTGCCACTATAACATCTCTGTATCCCTCCTCTATATGCTGTTCCAGACACACACACAGGGCTGCCACTATAACATCTCTGTATCCCTCCTCTATATGCTGTTCCAGACACACAGGGCTGCCACTATAACATCTCTGTATCCCTCCTCTATATGCTGTTCCAGACACACACACAGGGCTGCCACTATAACATCTCTGTATCCCTCCTCTATATGCTGTTCCAGACACACAGGGCTGCCACTATAACATCTCTGTATCCCTCCTCTATATGCTGTTCCAGACACACAGGGCTGCCAGTATAACACCTCTGTATCCCTCCTCTATATGCTGTTCCAGACACACACACAGGGCTGCCACTATAACATCTCTGTATCCCTCCTCTATATGCTGTTCCAGACACACACACAGGGCTGCCAGTATACGTGCTGTTATTACTGGCTCGAACTACAGCATCTCACCAGACCGGTGAATGCAGAAAAATGCTGTGTGTGTGTGTGTGTGTGTGTGGCTGTCTCTTGTATATCGTTTTCACCAAACCCCTTGAGACACACACACACGTTACACGGCCACACGGCCACACACACATATCCCCCTCACTGTTATGTCTTATTCATGCTGTATCAATTCATAGTAACCAGACCAGTCCGTCTGTACACACACACACACACACACACACACACACACACACACACACACACACACACACACACACACACACACACACACACACACACACACACACACACACACACGGACCAAATGAATGAAGTTAGGTTTACCCTGGTGTGTATCTGGAACATCAGGACTGCAGTTATCAGGAGCTCTGCACATCACAAGACACACACACAGGGGACTGATGTCTAAGCCCCCATTTGGTGAGGGTATTTAACAACCTCCATCCATCTGCTGATCCTAACACTGGGGAACACAGAATCGTTAGTAGCCCCCTCCTGTACTCCCTGTTCACCCACGACTGCGTGGCCATGCACGCACTCCAACTCAATCATCAAGTTTACGGACGACACAACAGTGGTTTGATTAAGGCATGTGATGTATAAGACATTGTGGTGTCAGGAAAATAACCTCACACTAAATATCAACAAAATTATAAGATGATTGTTTAAACAGCAGAGGGAACACCCCCATCCACATCGATGGAACAGTAGTGGAGAGGGTATAAGTTTTAAGTTCCTCGGCATACAACATCACAGACAAACTGAATTGGTCCACTCACACAGACAGCATCGTGAGGAAGTCCGTCATCAGCGCCTTTCAACCTCAGGAGGCTGAAGCATTCTGCATTGTTTCAATAAAAGCACTTGGCATATTGTCAGATGCACATTTGAAAACAGTTGGCGGGCTGTATCACCGCCTGGTAAAAACTGTCTGGCTAACAAACAGTGGAGGCTCTCCAGAGGGTAGTGAGGTGGCTGCACAACGCATCACCGGGGGCAAACTACCTGCCCTCCAGGACACCTACACCACCCGATGCTACAGGAAGGCCATAAAGGTTCAAGGACATCAACCATTCGAGCCACTGCCTGTTCACCCCGCTGTCATCCAGAAGACGAGGTCAGAACAGGTGCATCAAAGCTGGGAGAAAGAGACAAAAACAGCTTCATCTCAAGGCCATCAGACTGTTAAACAGCAAACAACAACATTGAGTGGCTACTGCAAAACACACACTGTCAATGACACTGACTCTACTCCAGCCACTTTAATCAAGGAATTGATGGGAAATTATGTAAATATATCACTAGCCACTTTAAACAATGCTACCTTATATAATGTTACTTACCCTACATTGTTCATCTCATATGCATACGTTATAAGCCTGAATTATAAAATGGATTGCATCCTTAGTAATTCATGTATCACTAGCCACTTTAACTATAATGCCACTTGGTTTACATACTTATCTCATATGTCAGCAGTCATAAAACATAAACATTGCTTCAGGATATCATCTACTGATCTTGTATTCATGCAGTCTAAACCATTGCTTCAGGAAGTATATCTTATGTACATATTCTTTATTGGTATTACACAGTGTATAAGACAGTAGTTTTTTTTTTTGAGAATTGTTAGTTAGATTACTTGGTATTACTGCATTGTCGGAACTAAAGCACAAGCATTTCAGGACATGCATTAACATCTGCTAACCATGTGTATGTGACAAATAAAATATTGATTTGATTTGATTTGATTTTAAGGGCTGATTTAACGTGAATATTTAACAACCCTCCATCCATCTGTTGAATTATTCATGAACACAGAATCGTTAGTACAAACATCTCACTCACTCACTCACTCACTCACTCACTCACTCACTCACTCACTCTACACACACACACACGGTTTGTTAAGGCATGTGATGTATAAGACATTGTTTAGTAGAATTATTGTCAACCCTAAATATCTTCATATAATTATAAATACAGTTTATATAGGTTTTATACACATTTTCTGTATAAATAGCTTCTTAAATATATGTTCTTTGAAAAGCTGTTATACGATACAACATCAGAAGTCTACTTGTTGCATTTACAACTTGTCTAAGTCCTGTCATCAATTGATTTCAGCCAGTGTATGGCTGTGCATTCACTGCATTGTTTGAATAAAATGTTGGCATATTGTCAGTTCATTTGAAAACAGTTGGACTCATTCCACTAAAAACTGTCTGGCTAACAAACAGTGGAGGTAAATTCATACATTTACACAATATCTTATCACACCACTGGCAAACCACAGTTGACCAACACCCTGACCAAAATGGCTGACCTTTATCCCATCATAATAAGGTTCAGGTCCATTCTACTATTCTAATTCCATGTCCGACCCCATCTAACAGACAACACTGAACACTCATGATAACTGGGTTAGAAATATGACAAACAACAGAGCAGCAAATAACTGAAGAACACAAACAACAACTTAAACACCAAAACACACACAGGAATGAGAAACAACACAACCTGAAAACAAGGAACCCATAATTACCCAAAATCTTATGGCACAGCTACAATACATTATGTTGTGCATTCAGCAAGTATTCACACCCCTTACATTTTTCCTTGTTGTGTTATAAGCCTGAATTTAAAATGGATTACATTTAGATTCTGTGTGTCTGGACTACACACAATACCTATAATGCCAACGTGGAATTAAGAGCCATAGAGAAACATTGCTTCAGGAGGTATGATCTAAGGGACTGACAGTTGGTATTCAGCAGTCATAAAACATTGCTTCAGGAGGTATGATCTAAGGGACTGACAGTTGGTATTCAGCAGTCATAAAACATTGCTTCAGGAGGTATGATCTAAGGGACTGACAGTTGGTATTCAGCAGTCATAAAACATTGCTTCAGGAGGTATGATCTAAGGGACTGACAGTTGGTATTCAGCAGTCATAAAACATTGCTTCAGGAGGTAGCAGTTGGTATTCAGCAGTCATAAAACATTCTTCAGGAGGGACTGACAGTTGGTATTCAGCAGTCATAAAACATTGCTTCAGGAGGTATGATCTAAGGGACTGACAGTTGGTATTCAGCAGTCATAAAACATTGCTTCAGGAGGTATGATCTAAGGGACTGACAGTTGGTATTCAGCAGTCATAAAACATTGCTTCAGGAGGTATGATCTAAGGGACTGACAGTTGGTATTCAGCAGTCATAAAACATTGCTTCAGGAGGTATGATCTAAGGGACTGACAGTTGGTATTCAGCAGTCATAAAACATTGCTTCAGGAGGTATGATCTAAGGGACTGACAGTTGGTATTCAGCAGTCATAAAACATTGCTTCAGGAGGTATGATCTAAGGGACTGACAGTTGGTATTCAGCAGTCATAAAACATTGCTTCAGGAGGTATGATCTAAGGGACTGACAGTTGGTATTCAGCAGTCATAAAACATTGCTTCAGGAGGTATGATCTAAGGGACTGACAGTTGGTTTTCAGCAGTCATAAAAGCCTTATTTATTTATTTATTTACTTTGAAGAACTACTAAAATTGTGATTTTGTCAGACAGCATAGACAGCAGCTTTATAGACATGAGATGATGACTTAGAATGAAATAATAAAGTCATAAAATAAAACGAGAGAGAGAGAGAGAGAGACAAGGCCTCACTCTACTTGAATCTGAAGTCAAGTGTCTACTGTTTTCTGATGATCTGGTGCTTCTGTCATCAACCAAGGAGGGCCTGCAGCAGCACCTAGATCTCCTGCACAGATTCTGTCAGACCTGGGCCCTGACAGACCTGGGCCCTGACAGACCTGGGCCTTGACAGTAAATCTCAGTAAGACCAAAATAATGTTGTTCCAAAAAAGGTCCAGTCGCCAGGACCACAAATACAAATTCCATCTAGACGCCGTTACCCTAGAGCTCACAAAAAAAACTATACAGACCTCGGCCTAAACATCAGCGCCACAGGTAACTTCCACAAAGCTGTGAACGATCTGAGAGACAAGGCAAGGAGGGCATTCTATGCCATCAAAAGGAACATAAAATTCATCATACCAATTAGGATCTGGCTAAAAATACTTGAATCAGTTATAGAGCCCATTGTCCTTTATGGTTGTGAGGTCTGGGGTCCGCTCACCAACCAACAATATCCTCCGTGTACAACGTAAAACACCAAAAATGCATGAAGAGCAGAATTAGGCCGATACCCACTAATTATCAAAATCCTGAAAAGAGCTGTTAAATTCAACACCCACTTAAAAGGAAGCGATTCCCAAACCTTCCATAACAAAGCCATCACCTACAGAGAGATGAACCTGGAGAAGAGTCCCCTAAGCAAGCTGGTCCTGGGGCTCTGTTCACAAACACAAACACACCCCACAGAGCAACAGGACAGCAATACAATTAGTCCCAAGCAAATCATGAGAAAACAAAAAGATAATTGACACATTGGAAAGAATTAACAAAAAAGACAGAGCAAACTAGAATGTTATCTGGCCCTAAACAGAGAGTACACAGTGGCAGAATACCTGACCACTGTGACTGACACAAACTTAAGGAAAGCTTTGACTGTGTACAGACTCAGTGAGCATAGCCTTGCTATTAAGAGAGGCCGCCGTAGGCAGACATGGCTCTCCAGAGAAGACCGGCTATGTGCTCACTGCCCACAAAATGAGGTGGAAACTGAGCTGTACTTCCAAACCTCCTGTCAAATGTATGACCATATTAGAGACACATATTTCCCTCAGATTACACAGACCCACAAGGAATTTGAAAACAAATCCAATTTTGATAAATTCCCATATCTACTGGGTGAAATACCACCGTGTGCCATCACAGCAGCAAGATTTGTGACATGTTGCCACAGAAAAGGGCAACCAGTGAAGAACAAACACCATTGTAAATACAACCCATATTTATGTTTATTTATTTTCCCTTTTGTAGTTTAACTAGTTGCACATTGTTACAACACTGTATATAGACATAATATGACATTTGAAATGTCTCTATTCCTTTTGAACTTTTGGGAGTGTAATCTTTACTGTTATGTTTATTGTCTATTTCACTTGCTTTGGCAATGTTAACATACACTTCCCTTGCCAATAAAGCCCCTTAAATTGAAATTGAAATTGAATTGAGAGAGAGAGAGGACTAGAAACATGATGGAGATAGAGAGAGGGGACAGGAATCGTGATAGAGACAGAGAGAGAGGACAGGAATCATGATAGAGATAGAGAGAGAGGACAGGAATCATGATAGAGACAGAGAGAGGACAGGAATCATGATAGAGAGAGAGGACAGGAACCATGATAGAGACGGAGAGAGAGAGAGAACAGGAATCATGACAGAGATAGAGAGAGGAGAGTACAGGAATCATGATAGAGACAGAGAGAGAGAGAACAGGAATCATGACAGAGATAGAGAGGAGAGGAACCATGATAGAGACAGAGAGATGAGAGGAATCATGATATAGACAGAGAGAGGAGAGGAATCATGATAGAGACGGAGAGAGAGAGAGAACAGGAATCATGACAGAGATAGAGAGAGGAGAGTACAGGAATCATGATAGAGACAGAGAGAGAGAGAACAGGAATCATGACAGAGATAGAGAGAGGAGAGTACAGGAATCATGATAGAGACAGAGAGAGAGAGAACAGGAATCATGATAGAGACAGAGAGAGAGAGAACAGGAATCATGACAGAGATAGAGAGAGGAGAGTACAGGAATCATGATAGAGACAGAGAGAGAGAGAACAGGAATCATGATAGAGACAGAGAGAGAGAGAACAGGAATCATGACAGAGATAGAGAGGAGAGGAACCATGATATAGACAGAGAGAGGAGAGGAATCATGATATAGACAGAGAGAGGAGAGGAATCATGATATAGACAGAGAGAGGAGAGGAATCATGATATAGACAGAGAGATGAGAGGAATCATGATATAGACAGAGAGAGGAGAGGAATCATGATATAGACAGAGAGATGAGAGGAATCATGATATAGACAGAGAGAGGAGAGGAATCATGATAGAGACAGAGAGAGAGAACAGGAATCATGACAGAGACAGAGAGAGAGAGTACAGGAATCATGATAGAGACAGAGAGATGAGAGGAATCATGACAGAGACAGAGAGAGGAGTACAGGAATCATGATAGAGACAGAGAGAGAGAGAACAGGAATCATGATAGAGACAGAGAGGAGAGGAATCATGATATAGACAGAGAGAGGAGAGGAATCATGATATAGACAGAGAGAGGAGAGGAATCATGATATAGACAGAGAGAGGAGAGGAATCATGATATAGACAGAGAGATGAGAGGAATCATGATATAGACAGAGAGATGAGAGGAATCATGATATAGACAGAGAGATGAGAGGAATCATGATATAGACAGAGAGATGAGAGGAATCATGATATAGACAGAGAGAGGAGAGGAATCATGATATAGACAGAGAGATGAGAGGAATCATGATATAGACAGAGAGAGGAGAGGAATCATGATATAGACAGAGAGATGAGAGGAATCATGATATAGACAGAGAGAGGAGAGGAATCATGATATAGACAGAGAGATGAGAGGAATCATGATATAGACAGAGAGAGGAGAGGAATCATGATATAGACAGAGAGATGAGAGGAATCATGATATAGACAGAGAGAGGAGAGGAATCATGATATAGACAGAGAGAGGAGAGGAATCATGATATAGACAGAGAGATGAGAGGAATCATGATATAGACAGAGAGATGAGAGGAATCATGATATAGACAGAGAGAGGAGAGGAATCATGATATAGACAGAGAGAGGAGAGGAATCATGATATAGACAGAGAGAGGAGAGGAATCATGATATAGACAGAGAGAGGAGAGGAATCATGATATAGACAGAGAGAGGAGAGGAATCATCAGAAAGGACAAAGAGAAGCACAGAACAAGGTCAGCCTGGACTATTATCAGTATCTGGCACGCACGCACGCACGCACGCACGCACGCACACACACACACACACACACACACACACAGGATTTCTCCCAATAATAACAGAATCTCCCTGAATGTCCTACTGAGAAACATTTTCCCCAGCATCAAACACCAAACAAACACAGTGAACACACAGAGTCAGTCCAATAGAAACACATAGGGCTAAATGCATGAAGACATAGCTAAGGCCCTTTTTCTCTAAATGAACCTTAGAAAGGACATTATCTCAAGTGAATGTCTGCTTTCACAATATTAGCAAGCTGAGGTGTAATTAGTGTCTGTGTGTGTAATTACATGCAGTATTATTCTGTGTGTCTGTGTTAGGGTTTGTGTATCAGACCAATCCTGTTGTCAAGCATTAGCACGGAAACAAGCAACAAACCACACCCCTTTACACGCCCCAGAAAAATCCCTCACACACTCATCTTCTCTACCAATCTTTACCCCCCACAGTGTAGGGGGGACTGCACCCTTCCCCTCCTCTCCTCTTACCCCCCCCCATCTCCTCTTGCCCCCCACTCACACATGCACACACACACCTAGCCTACCAATGTTGTAGGTAAAGGGAACCACAGCCACCCTTGCTTCCTCCCCTAACCCCTATCATAGAACTGGTCGGTAGTGGATCATAGTGGATGGTCGGAGCGTTCAGTTGAACCATCACACATTATTTACACCTAAATACCTGTTCCTGTATTTGTAGACTAAGCCTAAAAGGAACAGAGGCTGTTATTTTTTGCCTGGAGCGTGGAGGCCCCTGGTGTACCTCCAAGCTAGTGTTTACCTCCAGTTTGTGTGTCATACATAAGACAGGCACCAAGATGAGCAGCAGTACACAGAGATCCTGAGAGAGACCATAAACAAGCCAACTCTTCTTCCCCCTCCTACTCCTCTTCCCCCATCCACTCAAAACCAGATGCTTTTCCCTGAGGGCACCTATTACACTGAGTCCTTGGCCCCCTGCAGCACCTCCCTCCTCCTCCTTCCTCCTGCTCTCACACTGTGAACACCTTCTAATGACAGACCAGGAGACTAGATCACAGAGCTGCATTGATAAGAACTAGGAACGGAGGGAGAGAGGTGGACACCAGATTGTTAAAGATGATGGATATTGCTGTTTTCACTGTTATTATTCATTTAATCAGCACTCTTCCTCTTCTAGTCCTCTACTCCTCTTCTAGTCCTCTACTCCTCTTCTAGTCCTCTACTCCTCTTCTAGTCCTCTACTCCTCTTCTAGTCCTCTACTCCTCTTCTAGTCCTCTACTCCTCTTCTAGTCCTCTACTCCTCTTCTAGTCCTCTACTCCTCTTCTAGTCCTCTACTCCTCTTCTAGTCCTCTACTCCTCTTCTAGTCCTCTACTCCTCTTCTAGTTCTCTCTCCTCTTCTAGTCCTCTCCTCTTCTAGTTCTCTACTCCTCTTCTAGTTCTCTACTCCTCTTCTAGTCCTCTACTCCTCTTCTAGTCCTCTACTCCTCTTCTAGTCCTCTAGTTCTAGTTCTACTCCTCTTCTAGTCCTCTACTCCTCTTCTAGTTCTCTACTCCTCTTCTAGTTCTCTACTCCTCTTCTAGTCCTCTACTCCTCTTCTAGTCCTCTACTCCTCTTCTAGTTCTCTACTCCTCTTCTAGTCCTCTACTCCTCTTCTAGTCCTCTACTCCTCTTCTAGTCCTCTACTCCTCTTCTAGTCCTCTACTCCTCTTCTAGTTCTCTACTCCTCTTCTAGTCCTCTACTCCTCTTCTAGTCCTCTACTCCTCTTCTAGTTCTCTACTCCTCTTCTAGTCCTCTACTCCTCTTCTAGTTCTCTACTCCACTTCTAGTTCTCTACTCCTCTTCTAGTCCTCTACTCCTCTTCTAGTCCTCTACTCCTCTTCTAGTCCTCTACTCCTCTTCTAGTCCTCTACTCCTCTTCTAGTCCTCTACTCCTCTTCTAGTTCTCTACTCCTCTTCTAGTTCTCTATTCCTCTTCTAGTTCTCTATTCCTCCTCTTTTCCCATTCTTTTGCACCGCTATCAGGCACCTCCATCCATCACCCAGCTTTAACCATCTCTAATAATCTCCAATCATGTCTCATTATCTCCAATAATCTCTTATCTGCTCCACTCCTCATTCATCAGTTTCACTTATCTCTCAGGCGTCCACAGAGAGAAAGAGAGAGAGCGAGGTAACTACAAAGATAGTTAGAAAGTTGGAGAGAGTTAGTTAACTAATTCCGAACTTCACTTTTTAGCTCAAACTACTAGAGCTAAATGTGCTGGGTACTCACCTTCCAACCCCGTATTGTCCTGTAAACAAGTAATGAGAGGACTGGTTTAATGACTAGAGAGATAGAGAGCTAGAGAGAGAGAGGAGAGAGAGAGAGAGAGAGAGCTAGAGAGAGAGAGGAGAGAGAGCTAGAGAGAGAGAGAGAGAGAGAGAGAGCTAGAGAGAGAGAGAGCTAGAGAGAGAGAGCTAGAGAGAGAGAGAGCTAGAGAGAGAGAGAGCTAGAGAGAGAGAGAGCTAGAGAGAGAGGAGAGAGAGAGAGAGAGCTAGAGAGAGAGGAGAGAGAGCTAGAGAGAGAGCTAGAGAGAGAAGGGAGCTAGCTAACAGAGATAGAGAGCTAGAGGGAGGAGAGCCATTAAGAGCTTGTTAAGAGCAGAGAACAAGAGGAAGACTTAGAGCACGTGTAGAGACAGAGACAGAAAGAGAGCTCAGAGAGAGAGAGCTAGACTGGAGAGAGAGCTGGTGAGAGAGAGAGAGAGCTAGAGAGAGTGAGCTATAGAGCTAGAGAGAGAGGTGAGAGAGAGACAGAGCTACCCCGTGTGGTGAGAGAGAGGAGAGCTACTGGAGAGACTCTCTACTGGCTATAGCCTTACTACATCAGTCTGGGAGAGAGAGTGGTGACTCTCTACTGGCTATAGAGAGAGGAGAGAGAGAGAGCTAGAGAGACTGGAGGAGGAGAGAGAGAGAGCTGGGAGAGAGGTGAGCTACTGGAGAGAGAGAGGAGTCTGAGAGAGGACCCCGTGGTGAGAGAGCTAGACATCAGTCTGGGAGAGTGTGGTGACTCTCTAGAGCTAGAGAGGAGAGAGAACTAGAGCTATAGAGTGAGAAGGGAAGCTAGCTAACATCTGGGATTAGAGTTCCACCTGAGGGCAGGAGGCTTTCCCATTAACCCTCTTGTTAAGAGGCAGACCCTAACAAGCCCCTGTGAACACTTAGAGCACGTGTAGAGACAGACACAGAAACACACCATCAGTCTGGGCCCCGACCCCGTGTGGTGACTCTCTACTGGCTATAGCCTTACTACATCAGTCTGGCCCCGACCCCGTGTGGTGACTCTCTACTGGCTATAGCCTTACTACATCAGTCTGGGCCCCGACCCCGTGTGGTGACTCTCTACTGGCTATAGCCTTACCACGTCAGTCTGGGCCCCGACCCCGTGTTGTGACTCTCTACTGGCTATAGCCTTACTACATCAGTCTGGGCCCCGACCCCGTGTTGTGACTCTACTGGCTATAGCCTTACCACGTCAGTCTGGGCCCCGACCCCGTGTGGTGACTCTCTACTGGCTATAGCCTTACTACGTCAGTCTGGGCCCCGACCCCGTGTGGTGACTCTCTACTGGCTATAGCCTTACTACACGTCAGTCTGGGCATCGACCCCGTGTGGTGACTCTCTACTGGCTATAGACTTACTACGTCAGTCTGGGCATCGACCCCGTGTGGTGACTCTCTACTGGCTATAGACTTACTACATCAGTCTGGGCCCCGACTCCGTGTTGTGACTCTCTACTGGCTATAGCCTTACCACGTCAGTCTGGGCCCCGACCCCGTGTTGTGACTCTCTACTGGCTATAGCCTTACTACATCAGTCTGGGCCCTGACCCCGTGTGGTGACTCTCTACTGGCTATAGCCTTACTACGTCAGTCTGGGCATTGACACCGTGTGGTGACTCTACTGGCTATAGCCTTACTACATCAGTCTGGGCATTGACACCGTGTGGTGACTCTACTGGCTATAGCCTTACTACATCAGTCTGGGCATTGACACCGTGTGGTGACTCTACTGGCTATAGCCTTACTACATCAGTCTGGGCATCGACCCCGTGTGGTGACTCTCTACTGGCTATAGCCTTACTACGTCAGTCTGGGCATCGACCCCGTGTGGTGACTCTCTACTGGCTATAGCCTTACTACGTCAGTCTGGGCCCCGACCCCGTGTGGTGACTCTCTACTGGCTATAGCCTTACTACGTCAGTCTGGGCATCGACTCCGTGTGGTGACTCTCTACTGGCTATAGCCTTACTACGTCAGTCTGGGCCCCGACCCCGTGTGGTGACTCTCTACTGGCTATAGCCTTACTACGTCAGTCTGGGCCCCGTGTGGTGACCCCGTGTGGTGACTCTCTACTGGTTATAGCCTTGACTACGTCAGTCTGGGCATCGACCCCGTGTGGTGACTCTCTACTGGCTATAGCCTTACTACGTCAGTCTGGGCCCTGACCCCGTGTGGTGACTCTCTACTGGCTATAGCCTTACTACGTCAGTCTGGGCATCGACCCCGTGTGGTGACTCTCTACTGGCTATAGCCTTACTACGTCAGTCTGGGCATTGACCCCGTGTGGTGACTCTCTACTGGCTATAGCCTTACTACGTCAGTCTGGGCATCGACCCCGTGTGGTGACTCTCTACTGGCTATAGCCTTACTACGTCAGTCTGGGCCCCGACCCCGTGTGGTGACTCTCTACTGGCTATAGCCTTACTACGTCAGTCTGGGCCCCGACCCCGTGTGGTGACTCTCTACTGGCTATAGCCTTACTACGTCAGTCTGGGCATCGACCCCGTGTGGTGACTCTCTACTGGTTATAGCCTTACCACGTCAGTCTGGGCATTGACCCCGTGTGGTGACTCTACTGGCTATAGCCTTACTACATCAGTCTGGGCATCGACCCCGTGTGGTGACTCTCTACTGGCTATAGACTTACTACATCAGTCTGGGCCCTGACCCCGTGTGGTGACTCTCTACTGGCTATAGCCTTACTACGTCAGTCTGGGCATCGACCCAGTGTGGTGACTCTACTGGCTATAGCCTTACTACATCAGTCTGGGCCCTGACCCCGTGTGGTGACTCTCTACTGGCTATAGCCTTACTACGTCAGTCTGGGCATCGACCCCGTGTGGTGACTCTCTACTGGCTATAGCCTTACTACGTCAGTCTGGACCCCGACCCCGTGTGGTGACTCTCTACTGGCATTAGCCTTACTACGTCAGTCTGGGCATCGACTCCGTGTGGTGACTCTCTACTGGCTATAGCCTTACCACGTCAGTCTGGGCATTGACCCCGTGTGGTGACTCTACTGGTTATAGCCTTACCACGTCAGTCTGGGCATCGACCCCTTGTGGTGACTCTCTACTGGTTATAGACTTACTACATCAGTCTGGGCCCTGACCCCGTGTGGTGACTCTCTACTGGTTATAGCCTTACTACATCAGTCTGGGCCCTGACCCCGTGTGGTGACTCTCTACTGGCTATAGCCTTACTACGTCAGTCTGGGCATCGACCCCGTGTGGTGACTCTACTGGCTATAGACTTACTACATCAGTCTGGGCCCTGACCCCGTGTGGTGACTCTCTACTGGTTATAGCCTTACCATGTCAGTCTGGGCCCCGACCCCGTGTTGTGACAGAAAGACGGAGCCCAGTGAGGATTTAAGAAGCATCAGGAACCTCTGTCTCAGTTCTGCTCTGTTTAATGACACTGGCGTAGACCCTGTCTGCTAGAAGACTACTGGAGGGGAGATATTTTGAAGTTACTGTGCTGGGAACAATAATGTTTTGTTCTTTGTTCAATAACAATAACGTATCTTTTCTATCATATATGCTCTTATGAGGCTGGTGTGAGGATATTGTCTATATGCTAAAATAAGCTCCACAAATATACGCTTCTTCAGCTGAAATGAATGCTAGCATGCTCGTTATCAGGCTTTGGCCTTGTCAATTTAGCGGAATAAGGAAAGGATCAGAAAATGAAGAAAACACAGACATGCACAGCGCTGGCACACAGTGAATGGTGTCAACACATGTTTAACATTCTCAAGGATCTAATTCTCCAGAATGTGTTTGAAAAGCAGAATTCCTTATGAAAGAAGCCAGCTAATAAGGGAAATAAAGAGCAGTGGAAGTGGAAGCAGAGAGATCTGCTAATCCAGTCATTTAGCTGCTGTCTGGCAGAGTCTGGTCTGGTTGATAATCAATGGCTCAAGGTTCTCCCTTCTTTCATGAATTTTCTTCATGCATGTGTAGCGTACAGTGGTGATGACAGTCCTAAGACTATATACATTTAACAGGAGTGGACTAGACTCTATTGGAAGTGGAAAGGGACGGGTAAGATTAGATAAGGATATGGACTGGTTTGGGACTGGGACTAGGAATGGGACTGGGACTGGGACTAGGAATGGGACTGGGACTAGGAATAGGACTGGGACTAGGAATGGGACTGGGACTAGGAATGGGACTGGGACTGGGACTAGGAATGGGACTGGGACTAGGAATGAGACTGGGACTGGGACTGGGAATGGGACTGGGACTAGGAATGGGACTGGGACTAGGAATGGGACTGGGACTAGGAATGGGACTGGTACTGGGACTAGGAATGAGACTAGGACTAGGATTGGGACTAGGTATGGGACTGGGAATAGGGACAGGAGAAGTGCAGAGGGAGATTATTTTTCCATGTCCCAATGTTTCATTATTCCCATATGCAGCAGCAGGTAATCTGAAGTGGAATGATTGGTGCCGGAGCGATCGACCAGGGACACTCATTTTCCTTTGAAAATGGAACGGAACACCCCTTCAAGTTTAGCCTTACTTTGGAATGGTCATGCCACGGGAGTGTGTACTGTATGTGTGTGTGTGTGTGTGTGTGTGTGTGTGTGTGTGTGTGTGTGTGTGTGTGTGTGTGTGTGTGTGTGTGTGTGTGTGTGTGTGTGTGTGTGTGTGTGTGTGTGTGTGTGTGTGTGTGTGTGTGCATGGTAGAGAGAGAATAAACCACTGGGATCCATCACCAAACACTAAACTAGCACTTGGTACGCAAACAACCAGCGATAATGACTCCTCTAGTAGCAGTTTGGATTCCTCTCCAAAAACATCAAACTGTCCCTGCTACCCAACACTTTCAACAACATCAAACTGTCCCTGCTACCCAATACACTCAACAACATCAAACTGTCCCTGCTACCCAACACTTTCAACAACATCAAACTGTCCCTGCTACCCAATACACTCAACAACATCAAACTGTCCCTGCTACTCAACACACTCAACAACATCAAACTGTCCCTGCTACCCAACACACTCAACAACATCAAACTGTCCCTGCTACCCAACACACTCAACAACATCAAACTGTCCCTGCTACCCAACACACTCAACAACATCAAACTGTCCCTGCTACCCAATACACTCAACAACATCAAACTGTCCCTGCTACTCAACACACTCAACAACATTAAACTGTCCCTGCTACCCAACACACTCAACATCAAACTGTCCCTGCTACTCAACACACTAAACATCAAACTGTCCCTGCTACTCAACACACTCAACAACATCAAACTGTCCCTGCTACTCAACAACATCAAACTGTCCCTGCTACCCAACACACTCAACAACATCAAACTGTCCCTGCTACCAACACACTCAACAACATCAAACTGTCCCTGCTACCAACACACTCAACAACATCAAACTGTCCCTGCTACCAACACACTCAACATCAAACTGTCCCTGCTACCCAACACACTCAACAACATCAAACTGTCCCTGCTACCCAACACACTCAACAACATCAAACTGGCCCTGCTACCCAACACACTCAACAACATCAACCTGTCCCTGCTACTCAACACACTCAACAACATCAAACTGTCCCTGCTACTCAACAACATCAACCTGTCCCTGCTACCAACACACTCAACAACATCAAACTGTCCCTGCTACCCAACACACTCAACAACATCAACCTGTCCCTGCTACTCAACACACTCAACAACATCAAACTGTCCCTGCTACTCAACACACTCAACAACATCAAACTGTCCCTGCTACTCAACAACATCAAACTGTCCCTGCTACCCAAAACACTCAACAACATCAACCTGTCCCTGCTACCCAACACACTCAACAACATCAAACTGTCCCTGCTACCGAATACACTCAACAACATCAAACTGTCCCTGCTACCCAATACACTCAACAACATCAAACTGTCCCTGCTACCAACACACTCAACAACATCAAACTGTCCCTGCTACCAACACACTCAACAACATCAAACTGTCCCTGCTACTCAACACACTCAACAACATCAAACTGTCCCTGCTACCAACACACTCAACAACATCAAACTGTCCCTGCTACCCAATGCACTCAAATGCTCCATTATTCAATCATCCTCACACACACACACACATAGTCATATGAGCATTAGTCATCAAGCGCACTCTGCAGATGACTTTTCAACAATACAGACAACGCACTCCGAGTTCTACTCATCCAGTGTTCATAAGCACACCCACACACTTCCATGGCAGGAAGCCGGTAAAGGGTGAGCCAGAGAAGGCATGTGGGTACTCACATACAAGGAGTAAGATGGGGAAAGTGTGTGTACTCACAGGAGTGAGACAGAGAAGGCATGTGGGTACTCACATACAAGGAGTAAGATGGAGAAAGTGTGTGTACTCACAGGAGTGAGCCAGAGAAGGCATGTGGGTACTCACATACAAGGAGTAAGATGGGGAAAGTGTGTGTACTCACAGGAGTGAGACAGAGAGTCCGTACCGAAGAGACTGTGTAAGATAGTAGACATAAGAGTGTGTTGTACTCACAGACGTGACAGTGCAGGGTTCTTCTGAAACAGCAGTTCTGGAAGGTGCTGCAGTTGGTTTCTATTCAGGCGCCTGCCACAGAGAATACATTATTAGTGCAGCAGATACAGTGAACTCTGAAAGTATTGGGACAGTGACAAATGTATTGTTGTTTTGGCTCTGTACTCCAGCACTTTGGGTTTGACATGATACAATGCAGACTGTCAGCTTTAATTTGAGGGTATTTTCATCCATATTGTGCACAGTCCCATCCCCCATTTTAGGGGACCAAAAGTATTGGGACAAATTTATATATGTATTAAATTCGTAAAAACGTATGTATTTGGTCCCATATATATAGCACTCAATAACTACATCAAGCTTGTGACTCTACAAGCTTGTTGAATGCATTTGCTGTTTATTTTGGTTGTGTCCAATGGAAATTAATGGTAAATAATGTGTCATTTTGGAGTCACTTTTATTGTTAATAAGAATTCAATATATTTCTGAACACTTCTACATGAATGTACATGAATGGATTGTGAATAATGATGAGCGAGAAAGTTAAGATCACACAAAACGCATCCCTCCAAGACATGCTAACCTCTCTCCATTACAAGAACAGGAGATGTTAGCATTTTATATCATACCTCCAAGACATGCTAATCTCTCACCATTACAAGAACAGGAGAGGTTAGCATTTTATATCATACCTCCAAGACATGCTAACCTCTCTCCATTACAATAACAGGAGAGGTTAGCATTTTATATCATACATCCAAGACATGCTAACCTCTCTCCATTACAATAACAGGAGAGGTTAGCATTTTATATCATACCTCCAAGACATGCTAACCTCTCACCATTACAAGAACAGGAGAGGTTAGCATGTTATATCATACATCCAAGACATGCTAACCTCTCTCCATTACAATAACAGGAGAGGTTAGCATTTTATATCATACCTCCAAGACATGCTAACCTCTCTCCATTACAATAACAGGAGAGGTTAGCATTTTATATCATACATCCAAGACATGCTAACCTCTCACCATTACAAGAACAGGAGAGGTTAGCATTTTTGGGGCGTGTGATATCTGTGCGTCTATTCACCCGATATGGATGAAAATACAGTATGAACTTTAACCTCATAGTCAGTGTATCATTTCAAATCCAAAGTGCCGCAGTACAGATCCAAAACAACAAAATGTGTCACTGTCCCAATACTTTTATAGCTCACTTTTTGTACCGGTCCAGTATGCACTGGAAATCAGCTCTGCACTGTGGGGCACAACTCAATGATGAATGGTATATTATTTCTGCAAATTGCACACCAACACTACACATAGCAATACATTACACATAGAACACGTTATTGTTTATAAGTAGATTGTATTTCAGTTCACAACTATAAGAAGATATTTTGACACTTCATTTCAACAGGCCCCTATAGACGTATCAGTTATGTGAACACATCCAGCTTACATCTGCAGGGGACTAAGAAAACAATGGTTACTAAAGAACATTTGCAGAGGCAGAAGAGCTGAAGCCTCCAGGCAGCTTGGCACTGCCTTCTCCTCCCAGGGATAATGAATGAATGACGGCTGGAAGGCTTTATGCAAATACAACCATTAGCAAAATCAGGAACAGACTGATGCTAATTGCCATTTAAAAACACATCTTTATTCCGTCTCAATGCTCCACTGGAAACACATGGGAGTTATTGGAGGTGAATGGGACTGAATGGGAGAGGAGAGACAGGTCGGGTCGTGCCTGTAATATAGCATAGACCGTGGGCCCAGAGTCATAGACAGATACACAGACTGGGTTGGAGATGGAGAATTATAAAAAGACTTGACTGGGTTTCTAGCGGCTCCGTTCATACTTAACTGGACACCTTAAGATAACCTACGTTAATATTATGTCCAGAGGTGGACCTGCTAATAAGTTAGTAGCTTTATACTATGTTCAACGGAAGGTAAATGTTGTGCACGGATATAGTTGTTAGACCCATTCACTTCGAGATGACACTACGTGGTCAACGGTATGTCGACACCCCTTCAAATCTGTGGATTTGGCTATTTCAGTCACACCCATTGCTTACAGGTGTATAAAATCGAGCTAACCGCCATGCAATCTTCATAGACAGACATTGGCAGTAGAATGGCCAAATGGAAGAGCTCAGTGACTTTCAACATGGCACCATCATAGGATGCCACCTTTCCAACAAGTCAGTTCGTAAAATTTCTGCCCTGCTAGAGCTGCCTAGTCATCTGTAAGTGCTGTTATTGTGAAGTGGAAATGTCTAGGAGCAACAACGGCTCAGCTGTGAAGTGCTAGGCCACACAAGCTCACAGAATGGGACAGCCGAGTGCTGAAGCGCATATCGCGTAAAAATCATCTGTCCTCAGCAACACTCACTACCGAATACCAAGCCGTCTCTGCTTCATGAAATGGATTTCCATGGCCGAGCAGCCGCACACAAGCCTAAGATCACCATGCACAATACCAAGTGTCGACTGGAGTGGTGTAAAGCTCTCCACCATTGGAAAATCTCCAGCAGTGGAAACGCATTCTCTGGAGTGATGAATCACGCTTCACCAACTGGCAGTCTGACGGACAAATCTAGGTTTGGAAGATGGCTGGAGAATGCTACCTGCCCGAATACATAGTGCCAATTGTAAGTTTGGTGGAGGAGGAATAATGGTCTGGGGCTGTGTTTCATGGTTCAGGCTAGCCCCTTAAGTTCCAGCATACAATGACATTCTAGACGATTCTGTGCTTCCAACTTTGCGGCAACAGTTTGGGGAAGGCCCATTCCTGTTTCAGCATGACAATGCCCATGTTCACAAAATGAGGTCCATACAGAAATAGTTTGTCAAGATCGATTTGGAAGAACTTGACTGGCCTGCAGGGGGCCCTGACCTTAACCCCATCGAACACCTTTGGGATGAATTGGAACACCAACTGCGAGCCAGACCAAATCGCACAACATCAGTGCAAAGTCACTTTAACTATACATTCATGTACATACTACCTCAATTAGCCCGACTAACCGGTGCCCCCGCACATTGGCAACCCGGACAATCAGCATTGTGTCCCGCCACCCACCACCCGCCAACCCCTCTTTTATGCTACTGCTACTCTCTGTTTATCATATATGCATTGTCACTTTAACCATACCCACATGTACATACCACCTCAATCAGCCCGACTAACCGGTGCCTGTATATAGGCTCGCTACTGTATATAGCCTCTCTGCTGTATATAGCCTCACTGCTGTATATATCCTCGCTGCTGTATATAGCCTCACTACTGTATATAGCCTCACTACTGTATATAGCCTCACTACTGTATATAGCCTCACTACTGTATATAGCCTCACTGCTGTATATAGCCTCACTACTGTATATAGCCTCACTACTGTATATAGCCTCACTGCTGTATATAGCCTCACTACTGTATATAGCCTCACTACTGTACATAGCCTCTCTACTGTATATAGCCTCGCTGCCGTAAATAGCCTCTCTACTGTTTGGCCCTGTCCGGGGATATAATCGAATGGGGCCACAGTGTCTCCTGACCCTTTCTGTCTCAGCCTCCAGTATTTATGCTGCAGTAGTTTATGTGTCGGGGGGCTAGGGCCAGTCTGTTATATCTGGAGTACTTCTCCTGTCTTATCCGTTGTCCTGTGTGAATTTAAGTGTGCTCTCTCTAATTCTCTCTTTCTCTCTTTCTCAGGGTACCTGAGCCCTAGGACCGTGCCTCAGGACTACCAGGCAATAGGACTCTTTGCTGGCCCCAGTCCACCTGGCAGTTTCAACTGTTCTTCCTGCGGCTATGGAATCCTGACCTGTTCACCGGACGTGCTACCTGTCCCAAACATGCTGTTTTCAACTCTCTAGAAACAGCAGGAGTGGTAGAGATACTCTGAATTATCGGCTACGAAAAGCCAACTGACATTTACTCCTGAGGTGCTGACTTGCTGCACCCTTGACAACTACTGTGATTATTATTATTTGACCATGCTGGTAATTTATGAACATTTGAACATCTTGGCCATGTTCTGTTATAATCTCAAACCTCTATAGGTTTCTTCCCAGGTTTTGGCCTGTCTAGGGAGTTTTTCCTAGCCACCGTGCTTCTACACCTGCATTGCTTGCTGTTTGGGGTTTTAGGCTGGGTTTCTGTACAGCACTTTGAGATGTCAGCTGATGTACGAAGGGCTATATAAATACATTTGATTGATCAAATCTCTGTACACTTAAGCCTCACCACAGGTTCAGTGACTAACTGAAGAGTGTGTCTGATGTAGTCCTTAAACACACTGGGTGGGGCCATGTTGGGGCCATGTTTGTACTTCAACCATTATGTGTGTGTGTACTGCTCCGTTACGTACTGTGGCTTACACCACATACTGTATGGGGGTTTTACGTGTTACCCGTGGTGTGGTGAGCGTGTCACCCGTGGTGTGGTGAGCGTGTTTGTCTGTGTTGTGTTGCCCTGCTGTTTACAAGCTGTTCAACAGACTGTCTGGTAAAGCCTCATGTTTCAGTGATGGACCAGGGCTGTGGCTGAGCCTCCTGGAGAAGGATGGGTTAGGTAAACCCATGGTAAAACCTCATGTCCAGTGATGGACCAGGGCTGTGGCTGAGCCTCCTGGAGAAGGATAGGTTAGGTAAACCCATGGTAAAACCTCATGTCCAGTGATGGACCAGGGCTGTGGCTGAGCCTCCTGGAGAAGGATGGGTTAGGTAAACCCATGGTAAAACCTCATGTCCAGTGATGGACCAGGGCTGTGGCTGAGCCTCCTGGAGAAGGATGGGTTAGGTAAACCCATGGTAAAACCTCATGTCCAGTGATGGACCAGGGCTGTGGCTGAGCCTCCTGGAGAAGGATGGGTTAGGTAAACCCATGGTAAAACCTCATGTCCAGTGATGGACCAGGGCTGTGGCTGAGCCTCCTGGAGAAGGATAGGTTAGGTAAACCCATGGTAAAACCTCTGCAAAACCTGCCTGCTCCCAGGCCGCCACCCCCGATGGACAGGGATGATAAAATAGGGCCAAACCCTAAACCTATTTGAGAGGAAATTTGAACACACAGACACATGCTGTAAGCCTACTTACAGTCTCTCCAGCTCCTTCATGTCATCAAACGCTCCACGCTCTATCGCTCCAATCTGATTCTCCATCAGCTGCCTACAGAGAGAGAGAAAGAGAGAGAGATAGGTGTTAGTTAAACGGGGTTATATCACATAGTGCTGCATTTCTCTAAAAGTAGATGGTAGTGTATAAAACCAACATGTATTGTTTGAAGCTAGCGCATGTGAAAAGCATGTGAAATAGTCCCCCTCTCCAAGTGCAAGTTCAGTTTTTTGCTCTAACACTACACAGCTGATTCACATAATCAAAGTAGTGTAGCACGAGGGCAAAAAACAAAGTGTTCACCCAGGGGGGGCCCCAGGACTGAGTTTGGAAAACCCTGGTCTTGGGCTTGATGTGGAATCTTGGCCCCAGTGGGCATCACAGGGATTGTAGCCAGTAAAGAATTTTTGAAGGTAGGTTAGTGAGGCAGGCCAATGTGCCTTCAGGCCTAGTGTGGTCTGATGTAGAG
>NC_056453.1:33477531-33492531 GCF_018296145.1 Oncorhynchus tshawytscha
AGAGAGGGGGAGAAAAGAGAGAGAGGGGGAGAAAGAGAGAGAGTGGGGAGAAAGAGAGAGGGGAGAGAAAGAGAGAGAGGGGAGAGAAAGAGAGAGAGAGGAGAGAAAAGAGAGAGAGGGGGAGAAAGAGAGAGAGGGGGAGAAAGAGAGAGAGTGGGGGGAAAGAAAGAGAGAGGGGGAGAGAGAGGGGAGGGAGAGAGCGGGGGGAGAAAGAGAGAGAGGGGGAGAAAGAGAGAGAGGGGGAGAAAGAGAGAGGGGGAAAGAGAGAGAAGAGAGAGGAGGGAGAAAGAGAGAGAGGGGGAGAAAGAGAAAGAGAGGGGAGAAAGAGAGAGAGAGAGGAGAAAGAGAGAGAGGGGGGGAGAGAGGGGGGAGAAAGAGAGAGAGAGAAAAAAAAGAGAAAGAGCGAGAGGTGCCCTTTATAGAGAATATTGGAGTTGTGTAGAGAGACAGGGGTGTGAGAGCACCAATTATTGTAATTCTGTCAGAGCACCCCACTCAAATATCACCAGCTCATTTCAAATGGGATCCACGTCGCTCTTCATCGTTCTCTCTCTCTCACTCACAATTCAATTGAATTAGCAGGGCTTTACTGGCATGGGAAACATATGTTAACATTGCCAAAGCAAGTGAAATAGATCATAAACAAAGGTGAAATAAACAATAAAGAAATAACAGTAAACCTTATGCTTACAAAAGTTCCAAGGGAATAGAGGCATTTCAAATGTGATATTAAGTCTAAATACATTGTTGTAATGATGAGCAAATATTTAAAGTACACAAGGGAAAATAAATAAACATAAATATGGGTTGTATTTACAATGGTGTTTGTTCTTCACTGGTTGCCCTTTTCTTGCGGCAACAGGTCACAAATCTTGCTGCTGTGATGGCACACGGTGATATTTCACCCAGTAGACATTTTTATTATTTGTTTTTGAATTCCTTGTGGGTCTGTGTAATCTGAGGGAAATATGTCTCTCTAATATGGTCATACATTTGACTTTGGTTAGGAAGTGCAGCTCAGTTTCCACCTCATTTTGTGGGCAGTGAGCACATAGCCTGTCTTCTCTTGAGAGCCATGTATGCCTATGGCGGCCTCTCTTAATAGCAAGGCTATGCTCACTGAATCTGTACATAGTCAAAGCTTTCCTTAAGTTTGGGTCAGTCACAGTGGCCAGGTATTCTGCCACTGTGTACTCTCTGTTTAGGGCCATATAGCATTCTAGTTTGCACTGTTTTTTTGTTAATTCTTTCCAATGTGTCAATTATCTTTTTGTTTTCTCATGATTTGGTTGGGTCTAATTGTGTTGCTGTCCTGGGGCTCTGTGGGGTCTGTTTGCCTCTCTCTCTATCTCTCCCCTTCCCCCTGCTGTAAACTGGCGATCACTCGGGATAGAGGAAAGGATGGAGACAGAGATGTAAAGAGGTTGTGATAGAGAGATAGGAGGAGGTATAGAGGGGGATAGAAGGAGGTGGAGAGGGGGATAGAAGGAGGTGGAGAGGGGGATAGAAGGAGGAGGTGGAGAGGGGGATAGGTGGAGGAGGTGGAGAGTTAGAGATGAGGGGGGGATAGGAGGAGGTGGAGAGGGGGATAGAAG
Organism: Oncorhynchus tshawytscha; assembly: GCF_018296145.1. Lineage (NCBI taxonomy): Eukaryota > Metazoa > Chordata > Actinopteri > Salmoniformes > Salmonidae > Oncorhynchus > Oncorhynchus tshawytscha. Next base: position 33,479,127 of record NC_056453.1, read on the forward strand.
GAGGTGGAGAGGGGGATAGAAGGAGGTAGGTGGAGAGGGGGATAGGAGGAGGTAGGTGGAGAGTTAGAGATGAGGGGGATAGGAGGAGGTGGAGAGGGGGATAGGAGGAGGTGGAGAGGGGGATAGAAGGAGGTAGGTGGAGAGGGGATAGGTGGAGGTAGGTGGAGAGTTAGAGATGAGGGGGTGGAGAGGGGGATAGAAGGAGGTGGAGAAAGAGTTAGAGATGAGGGAGGTGAAGATGAGAGATAGATAGTTAAGAGGGATAGAGAGGTAGATAGGTAAGAGGGATAAAGAGGTAGATAGGTAAGAGGGATAAAGAGGTAGATAGGTAAGAGGGATAAAGAGGTAGGGAGAGATAGATAGGTAAGAGGGATAGAGAGATAGATAGGTAAGAGGGATAGAGAGGTAGGGAGGGAGAGAGAGGTAGGGAGAGATAGATAGGTAAGAGGGATAGAGCAGTAGGGAGGGAGAGAGGTAGGGAGAGATAGATAGGTAAGAGGGATAGAGCAGTAGGGAGGGAGAGGCATAGGGATAGAGAGGTAGGGAGGGGGAGAGAGGTAGGGAGAGATTGATAGGTAAGAGGGATAGAGAGGTAGAGGGGAGAGAGGTGGGGAGGGAGAGGTAAGAGGGATAGAGAGGTAGGGAGGGAGAGAGGTAGGGAGAGATTGATAGGTAAGAGGGATAGAGAGGTAGGAGAGAGGAGGTGGGGAGGGAGATAAGAGGGATAGAGAGGTAGGGAGAGAGAGAGGTGGGGAGGGGAGGTAAGAGGGATAGAGAGGTAGGGAGGGAGAGAGGTAGGGAGAGATTGATAGGTAAGAGGGATAGAGAGGTAGGGAGAGAGAGAGGTGGGGAGGGAGAGGTAAGAGGGATAGAGAGGTAGGGAGGGAGAGAGAGGTAGGGAGAGATTGATAGGTAAGAGGGATAGAGAGGTAGGGGGAGAGAGAGGTGGGGAGGGAGAGGTAAGAGGGATAGAGAGGTAGGGAGGGAGAGAGAGGTAGGAGATTGATAGGTAAGAGGGATAGAGAGGTAGGGAGAGAGAGAGGTGGGGAGGAGAGGTAAGAGGGATAGAGAGGTAGGGAGGGAGAGAGAGGTAGGGAGAGATTGATAGGTAAGAGGGATAGAGAGGTAGGGGAGAGAGAGGTGGGGAGGGAGAGGTAAGAGGGATAGAGAGGTAGGGAGGGAGAGAGAGGTGGGGAGGGAGAGGTAAGAGGGATAGAGAGGTAGGGGAGAGAGGTAGGGAGAGATTGATAGGTAAGAGGGATAGAGAGGTAGGGGGAGAGAGAGGTGGGGAGGGAGAGGTAAGAGGGATAGAGAGGTAGGGAGGGAGAGAGAGGTAGGGAGAGATTGATAGGTAAGAGGGATAGAGAGGTAGGGGGAGAGAGAGGTGGGGAGGGAGAGGTAAGAGGGATAGAGAGGTAGGGAGGGAGAGAGAGGTAGGGAGAGATTGATAGGTAAGAGGGATAGAGAGGTAGGGGGAGAGAGAGGTGGGGAGGGAGAGGTAAGAGGGATAGAGAGGTAGGGAGGGAGAGAGAGGTGGGGAGGGAGAGGTAAGAGGGATAGAGAGGTAGGGAGGGAGAGAGAGGTAGGGAGAGATTGATAGGTAAGAGGGATAGAGAGGTAGGGGGAGAGAGAGGTGGGGAGGGAGAGGTAAGAGGGATAGAGAGGTAGGGAGGGAGAGAGAGGTAGGGAGAGATTGATAGGTAAGAGGGATAGAGAGGTAGGGGAGAGAGAGGTGGGGAGGGAGAGGTAAGAGGGATAGAGAGGTAGGGAGGGAGAGAGAGGTAGGGAGAGATTGATAGGTAAGAGGGATAGAGAGGTAGGGGAGAGAGAGGTGGGGAGGGAGAGGTAAGAGGGATAGAGAGGTAGGGGAGGGAGAGAGAGGTAGGGAGAGATTGATAGGTAAGAGGGATAGAGAGGTAGGGAGAGAGAGAGGTGGGGAGGGAGAGGTAAGAGGGATAGAGAGGTGGGGAGGGAGAGGTAAGAGGGATAGAGAGGTGGGGAGGGAGAGGTAAGAGGGATAGAGAGGTAGGGGAGAGAGAGGTGGGGAGGGAGAGGTAAGAGGGATAGAGAGGTGGGGAGGGAGAGGTAAGAGGGATAGAGAGGTAGGGAGAGAGAGAGGTGGGGAGGGAGAGGTAAGAGTGATAGAGAGGTAGGGAGGGAGAGAGAGCAGGGCTCGACATTAACGCCCGAGGCAAGTCAAAACAAATCACTCCAAAATCACAATTGAATGGGGGAACTACATATTAGTCATACATATTGTAAAGGGATACATATAGCCTACCATTTGTATTTTATATACATACCTTTGCCTATTTGATCTTGTTTTTAATATATGGTATTTTACCAAATATATGGTATTTTATAAAATAATGAAAAGGGCTGTCTGGTAGCCTCAATAAATAGACAAAGATTTGGAGCTGAACAAGTCATTGCATGTATAGACTTGAGAATTGGCTTGAACATTTTTAATTTGATCTTAGAATTCAAGGCTTGGACTTGGACTCGAGACTCGACCGGTTCAACTTGGGACTCGACTTAAGACTCGGACAATGTGATTTGAATAATTGTGACTTCCTCTGCCAGGAACTGTCTGTATATCTTAGAGATATAATTGTGATGAGACATACACTACCGGTCAAAAGTTTTAGAACACCTACTCATTCAAGTTAAAAAAAAAATGTTTTTAACTATTTTCAAAATTGTAGAATAATAGTGAAGACATCAAAACTATGAAATAACTTATATGGAACCATGACCACTCTGACAGAACTACAGAGTTCCTTGGCTAAGATGGGAGAACCTGCTAGAAGGACAACAGTCTCTCCAGCACTTCACCAATCTGGGCTGTATAGGAGAATGGCTAGATGGAAGCCACTCCTGAGGCACATGATGCCTGAAGGTTGCAGACAGGAACGTTTAAGACTTCAGGAAATTCACAAGGCAAAAGATTCCGTGGTCTGATGAGACACATATTTTTCCTGAATGCAAAGCTCTTTGAGAAAACCAGGCACAGCGAATCACCGGTCTAATACCACCACACTACCATTCTCTCAGACCCATTTCAAAATCATTTAGAATAGCAGGAAATTAGCTTTGAAACTGAAAGCTCTCTCTGACCCATGCCAAAATGTGTAGAATTGAAGGAAATTAGCATTGAAAGTACAATCTTTATCTCAGCCCCATGTCAAATTTGTAGATTTGCAGGAAACTCGCTTTAAAACTAAAATATTCTCCCTGCCCCATGGCAAAATGTGTAGAATTGTAGGAAATTGGCAAGATTGTATCTCTGTGGCCAAGAGGAGGGCCTGTAATACCGCACCATTGCCCACTAACGTGTGTGTGTGTGTGCATCTGTGCGTCTGTGTGTGTGTGTGTGTGTGTGTGTGTGTGTGTGTGTGTGTGTGTGTGTGTGTGTGTGTGTGTGTGTGTGTGTGTGTGTGTGTGTGTGTGTGTGTGTGTGTGTGTATTTAAAAGCATGAGAGACCGGGCGGAGAGAGACTAAGCAGTAGATAGCATCCTCCCATAGAGAAGGCCTGCAGACCACACACACAAATACATACTGTATACACACACACACATGCATATACACACACACACACACGCATATATACACACACACATGCATATATATACACACACACAAGCATACACACACACACACACATTTCAACAGTCAGTATGACTAGAATATCTGTCTGCTACCTCAGGGTTAAAACTGACCAGGTCCATCCCTCCCCACTGCTAATCCAAGCCACAACGCCCTCTCCTCTAATGACCACTCAAGGGACTATAGCACAGTGTAGCGATGCTGGAGAGAGTGGTCATTACAGACAGATGGTGTGTGTGTGTGTGTGTGTGTGTGTACACAGGCGCATCGACCGACCATCCATGGGAAATAAGTAATAGAGTGAACTTCATTGTCCCAGGGTCTGATACACACACGTGCTGCTCATTACAGGTACACACACATACTTTTGGGTTCCCAACGTCTCATCTACAGGGTGGCCTTCACTGATGACGCCCCAAGGAATTGTGGGATGAAGAAAAAGAAGAGAAAAGAGAGAAAGAGAGAAAAAAGAGAGAGAGAGAGAGAGAGATTGGGGACTCTGCAGGGGAAGGAAGCTAGTCATATAAACAAGCAGAACCTCTCCTTTCTTCTCTCCGTCTGTTGTCAATTACTACAGGTCTGTAGATGTCCCCCAGTCACACACAAAATGCAGTAACATGAGAGATGATTGGCTTATAATTGTTAGAGGCCTGAACAGCTCCAGTAGAGGTAACACCTACAGGAATCTGACCCCACCTGAGGAAGCTCTCTCTGGGGTAATGACTAGGGTTGAATATTGTCCCGGTATTTTGCAAATGTTCCATCCCGAGAATAAATCACTTTTCTCCCGGGTAACCTGGTTTTTCCCACCGAAACCGGAAGTGTCATTCAAAAGCATTATAAATCATATAAATATGTCTGCATTTGATGAGAGCTTTGATCAGCATGAACATTCTACCTGATGCAACCTGAGCCTGATGAGGCATATATTAAATAAATTTAATGAGGCATATATTAAATACATTTAATGAGTCATATATTAAATACATGTAATGATCTCAAGCCCCAAAAAAGCCCAGATGATTGTGTCATTATCCAATAGGCTACATACATTATTTATATAGGCTACTGCACGTTATGCACGACAGAAAAACACAAAAGCCCATAGATGTAGCTGGTCTCCTCAGTAAACAAATTAAACTAGCCAGTAGTCTGACGTATTACTGTATTATACTGTATTATACTGTATTATGTGGACTGAAATTACGCACATCATTCAAACCAGAAGATGTGATTCTGGTGCAGCACATGCTGCCTACGAAGTTACCAGTACGGGCTATTTGTATAATTAGTAGGCTGATGCAAATATACCTTTCATGATATTTCCCCTAATGTCGTTAGCCTGTCTCCTCTTTCTCTGTCTATTGTTGCTTCATTCATTCCCTGCTTTCAACAGTTAAACGAAATAAGTTTCCTTGTCCGTATCTTCGTCGTTCTAATGACGTCCTTGAATACTATAGGACTAGAATTAGATGCAGAAGGCTTTCACTTCTCTTCAAGAAGATTGAATGGTTCTGGTCTGAATAAATAACTGCTGTAGCCTACCATCATTGTGCCTTCTTCTCATAGTCTGTTGGTATAAGAAATGCTAAAAGATATAATGTCCAGCAGGCTATTCTAGGCTAGCTTTTCCTGCATGGGACTCCAAGAGCTAAGGAGTGTTTTTTTTAAGGAGAGGCCAGCGGAGAACAGGTCCTTGTGTATTGAGCAAGAGACAGAGGGTATAAATTAGAAGTTTATTATGCATAGCCCATCATTAATTAGCTAAATATAAGGCTAATACCACATAGAATTTATTTCCTGAAAGAGGTCGGCTAGGAGATCTATATATAGGGCTATATACAGTATATCAATCTAGAACAGTGTTATCTATTTTGGATGCAATTTGAATAGAGTTGGAGAGAGAGAAAGACAGTGTTTGCACATGCACTGATTTAAACAACAATATTAGAGTGATAGTCTGTTTAAAAACTCTGCAATTAAAAAATAATCTTTACAATGAAAAAACAAGGTGACCCTCGAAAGCCAGATGGAGATGGTAAATTAGATGCACATTCATTCTATATATTACTGTATCCTAGGCTATGCTGCAGCAAATGCACCTGTCAGAAGGGGGGAAAAGGTTAACATGGTGAGATGATAAGTCTACATGCATTGTGAACTGCGCTCCATACTGAGATGGGCTGTCTGTCCCCACCCTGAGGGTTGGTTCATCATGCAGAGGATATAGAGAAGCCAGATTTAGACATTGCATATAATTTAACAGTTCCATTTCACGCCATGCTGTTCATACATGTATAAATCATTTATTATAATTTACCGGTTTCTCACAGTTACACTATATATACACAAGTACGTCGACACCCCTTGAAATGAATGGATTCAGCTATTTCAGCCACACCCGTTGCTGACAGGTGTATAAAATCAACGAGTCAGTTCATAAAATGTCTGTCCTGCTAGAGCTGCACCGGTCAACTGTAAGTGCTGTTGTTGTGAGGTATAACATTTAGGAGCAACAACGGCTGTGAAGTGGTAGGCTATACAAGCTCACCGAATGGAACTGCTGACTGCTGAAGCTTGTAGCTCGTAAAAATTGTCTGTCCTCTGTTGCATCACTCACTACTAGTTCCAAACTGCCTCTGGAAGCGAAGTCATCACAAGAACTGTTAGAGCTCCTTGAAATGGGTTTCCATGGCCGAGCAGCCTCACACAAGCCTAAGATCACCAAGCACAATGTCAAGCATCGGCTTGCTACCATTGGACTTTGGAGCAGTGGAAATGCGTTCTCTGGAGTGATGAATTCCGCTTCACCATCAGGCAGTACAACGGACAAATCTGGGTTTGGCAGATGCCAGAAGAATGGTACCTGCCCCATAGTATAATGCCAACTGTAAAGTTTGGCGGAGGAGGAATAATGGTCTGGGGATGTTTTTCATGGTTCGGGCTAGGCCCCTTAGGTCCAGTGAAGGGAAATCTTAGTACTACAGCATACAATGACATTCCAGTCTATTCTGTGCTTCAAATGTTGTGGCAACAGTGAAGAAGGCCCTTTCCTGTTACAGCATGACGATGCCCCTGTTCACAAAGCGAGGTCCATACAGAAATGGTTCGTCCAGATCGGTGTGGAAGAACTTGACTTGCCTCAACCCCATTGACCACCTTTGGGATGAATTGGAAAGCTGACTGTGAGCCAGGCCTAATCGCCCAACATCAGCGCCCAACCTCACTAATGCTCTTGTGGCTGAATGGAAGCAAGTCCCCACAGCAATGTTCCAACATCTAGTGGAAAGCCTTCCCAGAAGAGTGGAGGCTGTTATAGCAGCAAAAGGGGGACCAACTCCATATGAATGCCCATTATTTTGGAATGAGAATTTCGACAAGTAGGTGCCCACATACTTTTGGTCATGTAGTGTATTTATCCCAGGAAAAGGGAGTGGTTTTGGGGAGTAAATCTCAGTAACCGGGTTCCCACAATTCAACCCTAGTAACCACCCAAACCTAGTCCACTGTCTAAGAGGGGCCTGTGGAGCTCAGGTAAACAGACCAGCAGGCTTTCAAAAAATAAAATACTAAATACATGCAAAAAATAAAATTATACAAAATTATTTTTAAAAAGAACAACAATTCTACTGCAATAGTCTTCTCATTATAATGATTCAGGAAGATGCTATTATTTTTGTTATCCATGAGGGATAATATCTTAACAACATTATTCAATTCAATCAAAAATATTTGAGTGCCAACACACTTCCTGGAGAATCTTGAAGACAGATAACATCATTGACTAATCTTTCCTTATCTCATCCTGGCCCAGCGGCCGCCTGTAATTACTTCCTGGTTCAGTATATTGTCATGACATTGGCCCGTGGGTAAGGTTTATGACCCCCCCGCCCATAAATACCTTTCTCCCCTCTCTCTTGACTCGACTCAAGGACTCTTGATTAGACTTTGTTAAACATAGAGTCTGGGAACATTAAACAAGTGGGGGAAAAGGAACCATATTTCGGTAATAGAACCAGTTGAAAAAATGTGTTGGTACTTAATGAAAGTTTCATTTTTATATAATTTCTTTGAATTTGTTGCGCTGCATTTTCCCTGTTTTTTGCCCAAGTGGGACGCAACCGTCCCCTATACCATAAGAAGTTAATGAATATGATGTCAGTTCGGTTGTCATCTGAGACATTATGACTAATGACAGGATGACATAACTATAATGTGTATACTTTCCCAGATACAGTTTATCAGATTCACATGGTTAAATGCTTAAATATGAAACTCTTTGTGAAAGATGAAATGTAACTTTAGCTTCCAAATGAGAGAATTGGGTTTTCATAATGTTAGAGCTCTGCTCAATCAGTGGCCCGCCCCTGTGAAGAGACATTGTGTTTCATAGTTTATAACCACCCTTTTCTCCTTCCATTATATAAGCTCTTGATGAAAATGTAACCTCCTGTTCCGAGTACCCGAGGCCTTCAGCCTCACATTAAAAGGACTCCGATAATAAGCTGTTCCGGGTACATTAGGGCGACGGTCCGATGTCAGAAGGATTCAGATAATAAGCTGTTCCAAGGACGTGAGGACGACGGTTCTACGTTAAAAGGACTAACATGTCAACTACAGCACTAAGCCAACCTCAGCGTGAGCTTTGGTTGCGAATGGTATGAACCTTGAAGGCCTATTCACTACAGAAGTGTCACGGTCGTCATAATGAGGCGACCAAGGCACAGCGTGATAAGCGTACATAACTCTTTTAATTAAAGAGAGAACACTGAACAAATCTATACAAAACAACAAAACGAACCGTGAAGCTATATTACTAGTGCAAACAGGCAACTAAACATAGAATAATAACCCACGAAATACCCAAGGAATATGGCTACCTAAATATGGTCCCCAATCAGAGACAACGATAAACAGCTGCCTCTGATTGGGAACCAATCTAGGCAACCATAGAAATATAAACACGTAGATATACAACAACCCATAGACATACAAAACCCCTAGACAATACAAAAACTACACAAACCACCCATCACACCCTGACCTAACCAAAATAATAAAGAGAACAAAGACAAGAAGTGATACCTCCTAGGCGTTGAGTTAGCATCGGCCGCTGTAAACGTGGGCTAGGAAAGGACGGGCAGAGGATCTCTTCTAACAAACAAGACAACCCTGCCAAGTATCCAGTTTACCACCATAGACACTCTTACAGGGACAAGGAAGATCTGTTGGGCAACACGGCCAGCATCTACGATCAACCTACCGAAGCGCAGCTCAGAGTAAATATTTATTGCATTTTCCTTTTCCAAATGGGTGGTTATTTAGAATGCAAAAGATTATGTATTTATGATAGCATAGCTTCTCTTTGTTCTTCAGTCCTCCCGCGCTTTCATTCAAGCCCAACCCCCTCTCTTTGTGTAACCAGCCATCATACAGGTTCCTTTTTCTTCATCATACAGGTTCCGTTTTCTTGTAGGAAATAATTGGTAATCAATATATGATCCATTCTGAGAGTTTATTTGGATGTAACGGTTGTCGTTGGTGGAAGAAGGAGGAGACCAAAGCGCAGCGTGGTACGTGGTCATAATACCTTTAATACACTGAACACTAAATACAAAAGAACAAGAGAAATAAATGAAAACTGAAACAGTCCGTATGGTGCAAACACTGAAACGGAAAATAACCACCCACAAACAAAAGTGGGAAAACAGGCTACCTAAGTATGGTTCTCAATCAGAGACAACGATTGACAGCGGCCTCTGATTGGGAACTATACCAGGCCAAACACCTAGAAATACCAAACCTAGAACAAAACATAGAATACCCACCCCAACTCACGCCCTGACCAAACTAAAATAGAGACATAAAAAAAGGAACTAAGGTCAGGACGTGACATCGGAAGAAAACAGCTCTATAAACACTCTTTCGTGGTGCCCCAACTTTCTAGTTAATTACATTTACATGATTAGCTCAATCAGGTAATATTAATTACAGAGAAAGGATTTTATAGAATAGCATGTCATATCCCTTAATCCGGCATAGCCAAAGACATGACAATACCTTTGGTGGAGCCCATTTCACACACACCACCGGTCTCACACACACACACATACAACGTGCACACACACAGCACCGGTCTCACACACACACACACAACACAGCACCGGTCTACAACGTGCACACACACAGCACCGGTCTCTCACACACACACATACAACGTGCACACACACACACACCACCGGTCCACAACTCTATATCTCAGCAGCAGAGAAGAATAAACAGTGAAAAAGTCATATTATTTATTCCTGCCTCCTGTTGAGTTCCCAGGACTAGACAGAGATGAGGAGGGAAGGAAAGCAGATTGGATGTTGAAAGACCTGGTTTGAATTGAGCATAATTATCATTATTAATGTTAATATTATTACTATTAGTCATATTATTATTGTTATTATAATTAATATGAGTAATATTATTGTTATTACTATTATTAATATTATTAATGTTATTATTATTATAACTTGTAGTAATGTTATTATTGATCATATTATTATTACCAGAACTGGAATCTGAGAGTGGGATGGATTCAAATCAAACACACTCACCTGATGCTCACACAAGAACAGATGACAACACACATGCTCATATGTACATATACAGTACATATAAACAGCTACACAAATGTGCACATGAATCCACATGCTAACACACATGGTGCATTTAAGAAACACACACTCCTATGTGTTGGGTAGAGAGCCAGAGAAGCAGTGAATGTAGCTGCAGAGCCATTTGTTGTGGACCTGTTTGGGCTGCAGGACAGAGGAGAGGACACAGTGATGGAGGTAGAGCTCAGAGATCCTCACTGTGGGGACAAGCTGTTCATTTCAGTAACAACACCTGTTTTCCTCAATGAACACTGATCCTCATTAGAAACAAATGAACAGATCAGACCCCCAACCTTCAACCTTAAAACCAGTCTGTCCATCTGCCTGTCAGTCTGTCTGTCTGCCACAAAACACAGTTTAATGGGTTGATCATGCTGTTATTCTGTTGGTTAAATGTCCCTGTAAATTCCACCAGGTCTCACCAGGTACAGTATGACAGGCAGGTAGCTAGAGGTCTAGATGAGAGTGTCAGCATAACCAGATTCCACAGCAAATGGAAGTGACAGCCGTGAGAGTCACAGGCCAGGAGAGAGGAGGCAGGAGAGAAGAGAGGGATGTAGAGGACAGAGAGTCATAGGGATACAGAGAGTGATAGAGAGGATTTATGAAGAGAGAAAGCTGTCCCATAGAGAGAGGAGCAATATGCAGAGAGAGAGAGAGGAGGGGGGAGGGATTCACATAGGAACCAGGCTGGAGTTTCTTTCCCTCTCTCTCTCTTTCCTTCAAATGCTGCTTTCATTGTCTCTCTTGGTGAGGGACGAGGTGAAGGTCTGTCGTGTGTGGAGGTTAACCCCCATAACATTATGTACAGTTCTCATTCTGTCTGGTCAGGCCTCAGGGCACTCAGTACTGATAAGGAGAAGTAAAAATTCCCACACAATGACACTCCAACAGATCACACATACTATGTTAATCACACACTCTGACTCCTGTATTGACTTTAATATCTCATTCATCCCCATAGAGTCGATTGAGTCAATCTAAGTAGCATATAAATAAAACCCTGTCACAACTCCTACCGAAGGTGGCTCCTCTTCCTGTTCGGGTGGCGCTCGGGGGTCGTCCTCACCGGCCTACTAGCTGCCACGATCTCTTTTTCCTTTTCTGTTGGTTTGGTCTGATTTGTTTCACCTGTTTCTTGTTTAGATGTTTAGTTTGGCTATTTAAGTCAGTAGGCCCACCTGCTCTTCGTGTGTTTGGCTATTTAAGTTGGTAGCCCACCTGCTCTTCGTGTGTTTGGCTATTTAAGTCGGTAGGCCGCCTGCTCTTATTTAAGTCGGTAGGCTGTGTGTTTGTCGGTAGGCTGCCTGCTCTTCATGTGTTTAGCTATTTAAGTCGGTAGGCTGCCTGCTCTTCATGTGTTTGGCTATTTAAGTCGGTAGGCTGCCTGCTCTTCATGTGTTTGGCTATTTAAGTCGGTAGGCTGCCTGCTCTTCATGTGTTTAGCTATTTAAGTCGGTAGGCCGCCTGCTCTTCATGTGTTTGGCTATTTAAGTCGGTAGGCCCGCCTGCTCTTCATGTGTTTAGCTATTTTCGGTAGGCTGCCTGCTCTTCATGTGTTTAGCTATTTAAGTCGGTAGGCCCTGCCTGCTCTTCATGTGTTTGGCTATTTAAGTCGGTAGGCCGCCTGCTCTTCATGTGTTTGGCTATTTAAGTCGGTAGGCCGCCTGCTCTTCATGTGTTTGGCTATTTAAGTCGGTAGGCTGCCTGCTCTTCATGTGTTTGGCTATTTAAGTTGGTAGCCCACCTGCTCTTCGTGTGTTTGGCTATTTAAGTCGGTAGGCCGCCTGCTCTTCGTGTGTTTGGCTATTTAAGTCGGTAGGCTGCCTGCTCTTCATGTGTTTGGCTATTTAAGTCGGTAGGCTGCCTGCTCTTCATGTGTTTGGCCATTTAAGTTGGTAGCCCACCTGCTCTTCGTGTGTTTGGCTATTTAAGTTGGTAGCCCACCTGCTCTTCGTGTGTTTGGCCATTTAAGTTGGTAGCCCACCTGCTCTTCATGTGTTTGGCTATTTAAGTTGGTAGCCCACCTGCTCTTCATGTGTTTGGCTATTTAAGTTGGTAGCCCACCTGCTCTTCGTGTGTTTGGCTATTTTTAGGCCCACCTGCTCTTCGTGTGTTTGGCTATTTAAGTCGGTAGGCTGCCTGCTCTTCATGTGTTTGGCTATTTAAGTCGGTAGGCTGCCTGCTCTTCATGTGTTTGGCCGGTAGGCCCACCTGCTCTTCGTGTGTTTGGCTATTTTCATGTGTTTGGCTATTTAAGTTGGCTAGCTCTTCCACCTGCTCTTCATGTGTTTGGCTATTTAAGTTGGTAGCCCACCTGCTCTTCGTGTGTTTGGCTATTTTCAGGCTGCCTGCTCTTCGTGTGTTTGGCTATTTAAGTCGGTAGGCTGCCTGCTCTTCATGTGTTTGGCTATTTAAGTCGGTAGGCCCACCTGCTCTTCGTGTGTTTGGCTATTTAAGTTGGTAGCCCACCTGCTCTTCGTGTGTTTGGCTATTTAAGTTGGTAGCCCACCTGCTCTTCGTGTGTTTGGCTATTTAAGTTGGTAGCCCACCTGCTCTTCGTGTGTTTGGCTATTTAAGTCGGTAGGCCGCCTGCTCTTCATGTGTTTGGCTATTTAAGTTGGTAGCCCACCTGCTCTTCGTGTGTTTGGCTATTTAAGTTGGTAGCCCACCTGCTCTTCGTGTGTTTGGCTATTTAAGTTGGTAGGCCACCTGCTCTTCGTGTGTTTGGCTATTTAAGTTGGTAGCCCACCTGCTCTTCGTGTGTTTGGCTATTTAAGTTGGTAGGCCGCCTGCTCTTCATGTGTTTGGCTATTTAAGTTGGTAGCCCGCCTGCTCTTCGTGTGTTTGGCTATTTAAGTTGGTAGCCCGCCTGCTCTTCATGTGTTTGGCTATTTAAGTTGGTAGCCCGCCTGCTCTTCGTGTGTTTGGCTATTTAAGTCGGTAGGCTGCCTGCTCTTTGTGCGGACTTATAATTCCAACTTTGTATGTGTGGCAGTGCATTCTTGGTTTCGTTCCTATTTTGGGCATTTGTTTTATGACGGTCGGTTGCGTTGTATTTACTATGTGGCCCTGTGCTTAATAAATTCAGAACTTTCTGCCTCCTGCACCTGACTCCGCACCCACTACGCCTAAG